>NW_015114426.1:144104-185053 GCF_001443285.1 Poecilia latipinna | reverse complement strand
CCCTTTTGCTCTTTGTTTGTGTTTTTTAAAAAAGAATGTTAAAAAGAAAGGGAGGGAAAAAGGAGTTTTTTTTTTTTTTTTTTTTTTTTTTTTTACAGATAATCTGTCTTGTATTATACTGAGAAACATTTAGCAAACATGTAAAAAAAAATTGATAAAAGTTACATACAAAAATTAGTTATTAAAGAAAATTCAGAATCTGATCTAATTAGCATCAGCATGTGAAAAGTTTCCAGAAACTGGAGCTCTAAAATTGATAAAACTCTGAATCTCTACTCGATAGATATAAAATGTTCTTGATTAATATCAGACTATAGATTTTTTTTGACAATATTGTTGCATTTGCAGATAATAATGCAAAAACAAGAACAAGTGAATTTACTACAATGTTATCATGAACAAATCACACTGATCCTAAAAACACATCTATCCATCAACTACCTATTTATTTTAAAAGAATCCGAGTCAAAGATCAATATCTTATGCAGACCACATCCTCAGAGTTAAACTGGTACATCGTGGACTCTGGAAGGATGGATGCACCTGAAATCACAAAGTGACACCACTACAACCCTTTATTGTTAATTAAAATAAACAGGCAAAAATAGCCAGTTTATTTATTGTAGGTGAACTTCATAAAAAGAGGAACAAAGGAAACAGAACTCCCTCCAACCATTCTGAGTTGTGGTTTAATGCTTGTATGAGTCTAATCCTTCTGTGGGTTCCTGGAATCATCTCCTATTTCTTGATGTTCCAACAATTTACTGAAGATTTTTTGCAGAATTAAGACATCAATGAGTCAGCTGCAGCAGATCGGACAGGGTAACGCTCCCCGTTTCTGGGTATTTCATGTTTTTAGGCCAACAATGAACCCCTCTGACTGGTTTGGACAGAACAAAAAGTGTACATCCTGAACCCAAAACACTTTCAAAGCATCACAACAAAAAAATAACTGCTTTTCAGGGCACTGTACGCCATCAACAAACTACAGCGGCGCACTGCTTATAGAGGAAGAAACTGAACCTTGAATCTAATAGTTAACTAGCATGTAACAAGCAGCTAAACATTAACATCTGTGTCATGGCTGTGTCATTAACGTCCTGCTGGGTTTTAGTTATTTTTATCATTTTCTTTTGAAAAGACTTCAAAGTTTTCATTCTCTCCATTTATGGCACTCCGCACGATCCAATTTAGATGAAGGAGCTCTATAAACTATAAATAGAGCATTAGTGACACTTTTTTGAATATCTGCCCCCTCTCCGAGTGTGTGAAAGCAACTTCGAAAAGTATCCGCTCAGGCAGCTGACGAAAATTCCAGCTCTCAGGTTCTGACAGGTACGCGTCGCACCACTCCCCGTTCCATCCCAAAACCAAAACAAAGGATCGATTGTCCCGAGAAAGAGTGGCCGGCTCGTCTTTCAGTTCCCACAAGGCATGAGTTTAACATATTCACGCCTCTGATATCTTAAAAAGCTGAAACGCACAAGTGTGTCATCTGCAAATTCTGCAGGATTGTAGCATTTAAACGACCTACTGCTGGCTGTTTGAACACTCAAACATATCTTTCCTCCATCGCTGCCACAAGGCCTTTTCGGTCAGAGCGGTCATGCATGCGAGAGGGCCTGAGCTCTACATCTCGTTTCACTTTTACCAGTCGTCTTTTCATCTGAACCATCTGTCCGTAACCGGCATACGAGAGATCTGACCGTCAGTGATGATCACTCACACTAAGCAGAAACAGATAACATGAATTTGGGTATCTCCAACATGCTCTCACTGCACAGCTCAGCTCTTAAACACTTCATGTCTACTAACTCAACACCATGAAAACAATAATTATTTACTTTACAGCTGGCTAGAGCACAGCATTACCTGATGAAGTCTAGAGGAAGGTTACTAAATGATATGAACCTAAATATATATGAATCCTTTTGCTAGTTATTACAGCCTAAAACCAATCTGACAATCAGTTTTCTTATTCACAGGAAAGTCTAAGGGTTCACGCCATAAATTAGACTGCCTTTAGTCACTCATCGCTTGGTAAACACTACAAAGGTTGACTGTGGTGTGCTGCACAGTGACTGTACAGGTATGAGTATATTTGGCCAATAATTAACCTGCACAGTCATAGAGGAACTATGAGAGGGAAAAAAATAAAAGGTTTCTTACTGTCAACCATCCATCCATCCATTTTCTGTACACCCTTTCCCTTATTGGGTTCAGGAGTGTTGCTTGTGCCTATCTCCAGCTAACGTTCCGGGCGAGAGGCAGGGTACACCCTGGACAGGTCCCCAGTCTGTCGCAGGGCAATACTGTCAACCAGTATTTTAGAAAGTAGATCTACTTAGAAACTAGCACCCGTACCGTCATGTTTTTCTGTTGGTTACACTTAGTATTTTGAAATATTCTACAACCCTTGCAAAACCCCATTTATGACAGCTTTTAGAAATCCACTTATAGCAGTTTTCTGGCCAATCAGCGATATTTAAAAAGCCCGATTTGCTGATTCAGATTTTAACTGTTAGAGATTTTCTTTTGTCTGAAAAGACACTTAAGGTTATCCATGATTGTAAAACATTAGAATTTTGAGTTTTACTAAAGTGGCATAGGACACACTATAGGAAGTGTCTTCATACTTAATACAACCTAAAGGAGAAGGTTTGAAGTGATGTTCTGAGAAGTCATTAAAAGTAATAGCTTCCTTACCATAAGCACACATTTGTAGACATTACCGTAACTACTGAAATTTGCCATTTTTACACCTTGTCAACCAATAGGTATTCCATTTTACTTACATGTTGAACTATTGAATATGAACTATTGAACTATTGAATGAGAATTCAAGTTAGTGTCTGAATATACAAAAATTGAGTCAGAATTAAAAACCAGTCGAGAAACAGGTTTATAAAACTGTATCAAATCCAGAATGAATATACATTTCCTTCATAAAACAAGCTCATAAGCATCTAGTGACTTTTACTGTATGCATGAAAATGACTTCCAAGTCAGGAATTTTTGCCTTCAAGCCATATTGTATTGTGTTTTACTCCCTATTGTGAGTCATTAGACTCGCCTAAAAGGCCAAACTGAAATCATGATTAACCCAGGGTTATTTCTGAAAACAGCTCAGTGGGTTTCCTTTGTCACTCTGTGGGCTCCAGCCAGTAATACAAACAGAGACCTGAGGTAGGTGCTGAATTAGGGTCCAGTACTCCGCACAGGTTAGGTATTCCAGTAATGCAGTGGTTGTTTTAACTTCCCACACTGTGAATGGGGTTAGTGAGGAGGGAAGAAACCACATCAATGGAGGAGAAAATGACCCCCAGGGAGGACGCATGAGGTGGCGCTCAGTTTTTTGCTGTTTTCTGTTTGTCACCTGGATGTATAGTTGTGTTCAAAATAATGGCAGTGCTTAAACGAGTATTGGAAGTCATTGTATGCAAATGCACTGGGAACAGAGTGTACTCTATTCCGAAGTAAAAAATGAAAAAAAAAAAAGAGAAAGTTATCAGTGTATATAAAGTTATCAGTGTATATAAAGTGAACTGTATGTTTGCAGTTCACTTTACAAACTCAAATATTTGCTCTGTAAACTGAAAAATGCATGAAGATTTAACTTCTCACGCAATCACAGAGCTAATACTCAGCTATGCAGCCAATGCTTCTGCTTCACATCTGTGTACTATGAGCTGACCAACCTGTGAATAGGTAATTCCAGCCCAGCACCTTTAGACAGCATTCCTGGTCTCTTTGCATTTCTTGATTTTGCCTCAGAAACATGTTTGAGGTCACATGCAGCTTTTACAGTGTAGTATGAGAAACACCCCTATAACATGGTGGCTGAGCCACTTTACTCAGCTTACTTTGGCTTGAAATTTGTTTAGCAGCAAAACTGTCTGTTGCCCTTCGATCCAGTAAGAACAATCTTACTTTGCTTTCTGTGGTCCATGGAAAATTGCTCCATTTCTCTTCAGGCCAGGTAATGTGGTATTTGTCAAATTGAAACCTGTTCAATTTGTCAGTTCAGGTCATTTGAGGAGGGAAGCTTCTGGATGACAGCTCAGCCTCACAGAAACGTCCTCTAATTGTTGCAATACTCTCAGGTAACAGTAGATTTATGATCACTGATGATCATTGGTCGAGTCTTCCCAGTAAAGCCTACTGTTTGATCCTTTTGCGCTCTGGTCTTCTGTATGTTTTCTACCGATGCAGCTAAAGATTCTTTTCAATAATCGATTATTCATCAATTAATCACATTAAACAAGCATTCTTTAGATTATTTTCATTCAACCACTTAAACCTGCTTTATACAATATCATAAATATAGTAAGTCCAAGTAAGTAAATAACTATTCTTTTTTTTCCTTTTTTTATTCCTTTAGTGAACATCCTTTTAACACCAACATGTGACAAGCTCAGCCCTTTCTGCTGGTCTTAACATCAATAATCTAGTGATTATTTTTTGGATTCACCAAGTAATTTTACATAATTTAAAACAGGTAATGCTAAAACTATGCCACTTGAAGATTTTAGGGTAGAACATATTTACAGACAAAAGTTTATTTATTTTTTTTATCTCAAATGCAAAATATGTATATGTTTTGTACAGTTTTGGTTTAATTACGGCACTGAGTCTTTCAGAAATGGCCTTTTTTTATTATGTATGCCCCTTTTAATTAATCAACTACTAAATGAGTTGACTATTTCAATAATCGATTCATCACGATTAATCATTTCGGTGCTACACCGTTCTCGTTTCAGTTTCCATTTCAGATCATTTTCAAACTACTTTTTAACCAAAGTACACATCTATGAAAAACTCCTGGAAAGACCAATCATACCCACATTAACACAGGTAAATGCACTATAAGCAACATGTCAAACATTCTCTGTTATTCCTGTATAAGAGCCACACAATAAATGACCTCACTGATCGAATGCCACAGTACTATTACCTCTTTCAATTAATGATTCAGTTACACATAATGCCACAGAAAAATTTTCTATGTAAAAATATAATTCCTACCAAACTCCTGATGAATCTGGTTAGTGTTGCTGGATTGCCATTATCCTGAACACAAGTGGATGCATCCTCACATTCAAATGCAATATTACCCAGTAATGGGTGCTATGTACACTCCCGATAAACCCAATTCATGGGCTTGACATTTATTTAAAAAAAAAACAGCTCTTACTAGATCAAATCAGCTGAATGCCCTGATATTTGGATCCCACAACAGAAACTGCCTTGTGACATAAAAGGCATAAACAATAAGACATGAACATATAGTGAGAGCATTAATAGTTTATGGGGTAGGAGTTAATAAGTTTCTTACTTCTTCCTACAACTTTTCAAGCATGTTAAGATTATTGTAGTACAAAATCTGTCTTTTGCATTCCTTGTTTATATGTGTGATTTTATGCTTCCATCATGTTCGAAATACAATAAATTCAATACACTTCCTGCTCCAGTGATGCATTCATGCATCCACTTTCTCTCGTTACTCTCATTACAGCCACTCCTTGAAATCTACTTTGCTGCTGGTATTCAGTATCAAAACTACAATGATCCAGAGCGATAAGATGCTTTCTCTGCAGCAGAATTATCTCTAGCAATAACTCTAATGAGCCATTATTTCTCACTACCTGTAATTCCAGAAACTTGACACTACTCCCAGGTTTCACCATGACCGGGAACACACACGCAGAGAAACGTTATTATCACAGCTGCGACAACTGTAGCTTTTTTGTTAATATTTTAGCTAAAAATACATCAGCCTGAACAGAGAAGATAGAACAATTTGCTGAGTAACATTAACAACAAACAGGAGTGATGAGAAGCCCAACAGATTAACAGCTTGAAGCCTGACAAACATGTATTCATTCCCTTTTCAACCTCGTCACACAGGTCTTTTAGTCTAAAAAGTTTGTAAATATAGCAGCAAAGTCGCTAAGTTGTGAATAGCAGGGTGAATATTTTTAACTGTGCATGTGCAGACGTGAACTGATGGTCAGTCAGCTCTCTGTCACGATTGCCGATCTTCCAAAATGAAAGAAATCAGAATTTCGTGCGGTACCGATTTTTTTTGACCTGCCATTTTATAGTCAGAATTGGTAAATAGTTCATCCATGAAGATTAGCAAACAAAAAGCATCATGAGAACCAAAATGTCCACCTAAAGTGACCTGCCTTGATAAAAAGAGCAATAACCACAGGACACTGAAGGGAAAAATCAGCTGAAAGAATAAAGGATAATAATTGTTCACATACTCCACAAATCCAGCCCTTAAGGAAGAAAGTAGGGTTGGACGATATGTTACTCTGTAATTTCTGCACTCTTTCGTTACAGTGAGTGACTTAGTTGGTGCAACCAGCCTTGCTTAGCTCGAGGTCGGACAGCTAAATTCCTTCCTCTGGTTACATCCTTCAGAATGCCGCACTGGATCAGAGTTCAGTGAATATTCTATATATCGAGTATTGAAAATTCTATCAAACATATGTATGACGATATATATTGTTATAAATTTATTGTCCAGCCTTAGAAGAAAGTTGCAGTAGGAAGAAAGCTAAAAGAGGACTTATTTATACTTTTACTGCAAACCCTGAGAACAACATGATGGTGGCAGCGGCATTAAGATATACAGATGTTGTTCTTTTGTCTGGGCAGAGGCTCACCTTCCAGGAGGAAGGTGACCTGAAACAGCCAGAGCTACAACAGAAAGATTAATACCAAAGAATATTTATGTGCTACAATGGACTAGTTAAAATCCAGGCTAACTTAGCAAAAAATAAGATACAAAAGTCACATAGAAAAATAAAAGGTTGAGGAAAAGCTATTTGGTATATTAACATAAACACTGTTCACTGTTTAAGTAATTAGTCTGAAATAGCCAAATACAAGACATCAGAAGAGCGAACTAAAAACAAGCAGACTGTGGGGTTCTGGAAACAGTCAGGTTTGTTGATGACAAGCTTGGATGTTCACTACTCAGCCGGTGCCATGATGTTCCTAACACAGGCTGATACAAGAGGAGGAAGAGGAGGAGGAGAGGGAGGAGAATGTGTGAGTGTGTGTACTTTCACACAGCAGAGGCAAAGGTGGAAAACAACACAATACAGGATAGAGACAGAAACGAATCATACAAAGAGACAGGAGAGCTGGAACACTACTGGGATGGTGAATAAATAAAAATGCTTTCAAAGGGGTAAATTCCAGAACTGTTACTATTCCTGGTGTGGTAAGCATACCTCCCAGATAACAGAGCCTTAATGCTGCTGATAAGAGGAAGAAGAAGAAGTTGAAGAGGGAGGTCAAAGAGAGTCCTGAGAGGAGGCGGCGGAATAAGGCCAGCGCTTTTACAAACTGAAGCAGAGCAATGGACTGATGTGAAAAGGTTCGCCCGACTGCTGGCCATGTGAGGCCAGAACGTCGCCATGAGTAACTAGGCTGACACCGAGGAATTAGACCAAATGTATTATTTAAGGCTCCTCATCATTAAGACTGATCATCCTCCTTCCAGGCCTCCTGATACAATGTCAGACATAACTTCTCAATTACAATCATCAGTCTTGTCTTATTATCTTTTAATCTTGTTGGGGAAAAACCTGAATAAAAACCCGAACTTGATAGAAAAGGGCTGCACTGTAGCAGCATATACAGAATTGCTTAAAAGAAAGGCATTTTTTCCACCAGTTTGCACTTGAAGGAACAGCACGTTTTAAGCATTTTAGGCCGGCTCTGTTCCATCTTGTCACTACGGTATGAAGCAGTTCCATCAATTCGTTTAGTGCTGACAGAGACGTTTTTTGCTTCCTGCGTTGGCTCTTGTCTTCCTTTCCCATCAACCTGTCCCTTGGCCACTCTGGTCCACCTCTCAGCAGAAACATTTCTGCTTTCAGCTGATCCAACAGATTCCTATTTTGGCTTTCTTCTCCATCTTCTCTTGATTTAGCCATTTTTTCTGTAATTACCTCCCTCTTTGGCTCCTACTGCAGTGTCTTAAATGTATTCAGTGCAGAAACGCTTAATAATTGCAGAGGAAAATTAAATGTTATTGGAACATTACTGTTCTCTTTAGGTGTCTAGCACAGAGCAACCCAGTCTGTAACCTCAAGAGAGCCCTTCAGGGCTTCTTCAGCTTCCTGTGGTCACTTTCTCACATTTCTCTTTGTTTCAGGTCACCACTGAACAAGGGATTTATATTTTGAGCAGAGAAAAATAATGTGACATGTTATGTTAATAGTCACCTCCTATTATGATGGAGTACTACATAAAAAACTTAGATGAATTCAAATTGTAAAATAAATTAAACTTTTAATTTACAATTTATTTATTTAAGCCTAGTCTAAGGAATAAGTGGAACCAAAATGCTTTCTGCCAAAACATTAACAGACGTTAATCAAAACCTGGTAACTAGTCTGCATAATTATTCAAATTAGTTTACTATAACCTAGTAGGAGGACTTTAACTGGATGCTGTGAACCTTAAGCAGAAAGTGTCCCAACAGCAGAAAGGCAACAGTGTTTGGGAAGCTGCTTGTCTGAGCCTGCTGACTACAGAGAACAGCCAATCAGATGAAACATGCTGGAACAGCGTGCAGAAAGAAATTCGTAGATGAGCATATCAGTTAGTATGCTGCATATCAATATAAGCACGACACCAAGCCCACAGGGCAGAAGAAATGGGTTTTAATTAAAGCTCACCAAGAAGTAAATCTGTCAACTTGACTGTACAATAAAGCAAAAACAAAGCATCATGTTCACATCTGATGGGCAAAGAACTCCATTACTTTCATCTGTTCCAATCTGAATCCAACAAATGTAAGAAAAGCTAAACAATTCCCTCTTTGACTGCTTTATTTGCAACACCTGAGATCATCACTAAAATACACAACACAGACTTTAAGTTTCAGCTTGTGAAATGGAAAGCAGCTCTCCAGCGACAGTTCATCAGTTCTCGTTTCTAACATGAATCTAAGCAGACGTGGTTCAGCAGTCTCTCGTCACACATCCACCTGACATGGTGTGGGCATTCCTTCATGTCTTCTGGATCTGTACAACGTCCAACTCACTCATTACCTTTGTCCTCCCGTCATCATTCAGTCATTCGTCTTGCTCTCCAGATTATCCGTTATGAATTGTTTGTGATCAAGACTTTCCTTTCTACAGCCACACCCTAAACCTCAGCTTTACCCCTCAAATTGGATTTTTTTTACAACAACCCCTTTTTCCTTCCTGCTCTGACTCATTCATCTTTTCAGAGCTAAAAGAACTCAGGCAGCCTCCTAATACCCCTGTATCCCATCTGCTCCCTTTCTTCCCTGCCTCTATTTTCTTGCAGTTTGAATAAAGTTTCAGTAAGTCAGGCATTAGAGGAGAAGGAGTAAGTTCTCAGCTTTTTCTCCTCCTTTTAAATCTCTCTCCACCAGCCTCTTTGTCCGTTTTTAGCCCTTGTTGACTGAGCCGTGCTCTGAAGCTCAGGGTCCAGTCTGGCCTGCTGTCTTGTCTAATCTGCCCAGCGGACGTGATCAGACGCTAGCCACATACCACCCATAACGCCTCCACCTCCTCTGCTTCCCCATCTCCCTCCCACTCTTCATTTCTTCCCCTCTTTCTCTGTCCCACCCACCCTATCTTGGGCCTCTCTCCACATTCCTCCCTCTCTAATACTATTCCCACTATCCTGCTCCCCTCCTCTTACCTCCTGATGCATTCCTATCACACTTAAAGCTCCCTCGCTCTTGTCTCCCTGCATCACTAATTACACGACTTACCAAAACAAAGCCTTCTACATTACTCCTGCTTTAATACTGTTTACTCTGCCTCCCGTCCATCCCTCAGTCTCTCTCATTAGCTTTAAGATATGCACTGCCTCCTCCACACATTCCTCCTCAAGTGCTCTGAATCCTTCGTTCCCTCACTCAGCATCCTTGGGAGTAATTAATGTTGGTCTGAAAACTTTAGATCTGGAGGTGGAGTGGCTGATTTCTCTTGCCTTGTCAGAGTGTGCTACCATCCAGCATGGTTTTTACACCTTCCACTTTTATGTCCATCCAGCTTTAAAGATTTTACTCAATCGGACCACGACGGACTTTGTTGCGCTTGTTTCGTCTCTTTTCACCTTTATCCTCATCGTTATTCTATTTTGCTCTGTAAATGTGAATTTTTCACTCCATTTGCGTCACTCTGCTTCTACATCGTTGCCTCTCAACAGACTTGATGCGTTGCTTTGTTTGTGTACCGAAACCACAATGTACATTCCCCCCACTCTGACTCTTGCATGTATTGGTTACTAACTCCTAAGGCATTCTCATGAGGGACTGTGAATCCAAACATTCCTGCCCTCTGCTTTAATGAACAATGGTTATGATTTGTCCAGGGGCTAAACTGAATGAGCAAAACTGCTCATGCAGTGCTGGTCATTTCATCCTTTAATTGTCTTAGCTTGGCCATTGCCTTCACATGCAAGTCAGCTAAATTCTGAGTTTCGTTTGGAGTTTCTCTTATTGAGAAACAGAAGAAGGAGTTGTGAATAATGACATTGATTTTCTATGCTGTTTTTGAGCTGCAGTTTTGCCTATGTGTGTAGTTTAACAAGGGTACCAGAGGAATTTAACAAAACCATTTGTGTCGGAGCAAGAGTAAGGTTTAAGGCATTTTGTTGCTGTGCACACAATTCCCATTAGGCTTCATAGTCCATATTCCTTTATGATCCAGCTGTCAGTGTCACAAACAAAGATTGTGTCTACCAAATATTTATACATCTTATAAATATCTGCCAGTAAGTAGTCACAAAGTCTGGTAAAAAAAAAAAAAAAACAGCCCCTTGTTCTACGCTTTGTTTCCTACAGGGGACCTTCAGCTATTAGAAACAATTGCTTGCTGGAGGCATGGACTCTGTTGATGTTTGAAACAATTGAATTTAATTTTACCCAATTGGTAATGTTTGGCCGTGACGTGAAATGCGTCACATCGAAGCTTACCATGTGTCCGCTGTAAAAAATAAAAAACCTTGTGAGGAGTAGGGCCATGACATCTTTGCTAGCAATAAAATATTTTATGCATTCCATTTGTTTCAATTTTAGTAGCTCAATATTAGAAAGGATGGCCAGCATGGACTGATTGTCTCTGTTCACTTTCTCCGCTGCTATTCCCAAACTACAACCACAGGCAGACTACAATTCTAAAACGGCGCAGAAAATCACCGTCATCATTCACAACTCCTCCTTTTGCTTACCGATGGCCAGGTTGAAATTCATGTGACCAAACAGCCAGGTTTTAATTTTATCAGACAACAGGACATCTCTCCAGAAGCTAACATATTTGTCTTTGAGTAGTTATAAACAGTAATTTGCCTTTTTATATTGCTTTTGAAGTAATGATTTCTTCCAAGCTGAGTGGCTTTTTAGGCAGTGTTGGTACAGGACACGTTTAACTGTGGCCAATTAGACAGAACCTTTAACTCTTGGTTTTGTGCTGGAGTTCATGTATATTTTGCACAACAACACTGATGCACCAATGGACAGTTCAGTATAGCTTGGTGGAATGAAAACAGATGAAATCAAACCCACGGGGACTGCCATTTCCACAAAAAGTGATAGTTGAAAGTGATAAAATGGTGTTTATAATTGCATGCAAATTTTTGAACACATCAACGTGGTAGCTTTATAGATTTTTTGGTACCGAGATACTTAAAATAGTCACATTTTCATGACTATTTATATCCTTAATTCATTTAAGTGTTTTTCTAACTAGAAAAAATTAAGTGCCTGTGGTTTAGGTACATAAGAACAAAACAGAAGTCAGAAGTGTCAAAAGCCAAATGTATTCACAACCCTTAAAGTTTGAAAACAAGCGAGAGTATGACAAGCTGAAGATGTTTCATGACACATATAAAACAATTTTTTTTTTTTTTGAATCAGAAAATATTCCCAATATATAGTTTTATTCAGCAAGTTTAAAAAATGTGTCTATTCAAAACGAAGACTACAGAGGAGAGACTTTGGAGATTTTTTTCTCTCTTTACAGTTTTTGCAGTTTTCCAAACACACCAAGTTTTGACAACTAGAAATTGACATTACACATGTTGGAAGATTAAATGGAAAATCCTTAGAGCCGCTCTAACACCAATAATGCACGTAAAAACATTTCTAATCAGAACACATCACAGCCAGCTCAGTCATCATCAACACACTCTTTGCACTTTATTAAAGTTTAAAAGTTAGCCTACTTTAACCGATACACAAGTCAACAAACAAAACTCTTTATACAAAAAGCAAACAGCCACAAACTCCACAGCCTCACATCATAATGTCTGCAGAAATGAACAAAACCCATTGATCACCGAGCTCATGTACGATGCCCGAGTCAGTCTCCCAGAATAAAACTAAAAGCCACATTGGGAACAACCCTCATTAGGTGCAAACTGATCTGCACTGAGACTAAACACACAGATTGTGAAATTGCCAGTTTGAGAATGATAAACAAGCGCTGTAACTGGAGACAGCTGTTTATATTTCAGAGCTAAACACATTTCTAAGCCCTCTAATAAGAGTTCACTGCTCCACGAAGGAAGAGGAGCTCTTCGTCAATGCTTTGAAGGTTCACTTTATCCAGTAATAATATCACATCTGTCTAAAAGTTAATGAAATTTATAGAAATATGACAAGTGAATCTCAAAGGTATTAGCAGTAGGTTAGGAGTGGGTTCCTCTTGTTTGATAAAAGTCTCTTCACTAGGACTCAACTGTACCTTTTACATAAAGACACACAGACAAATTGGCTGGTGACTAATGTTCAGCTTGATTAGGTAATGTCTGCTTCACACAGCAAGATTTTAAAATTGTCGACCAATTGTCAAAACCTAAGAGACACAAATGACAACATATTTGCTTGGCTATAAGAGGTTTGGTCATACAGTGTGTGGTGTCAAGTCACCATAAAAACTGATTTCACTTACCAACATTCAGATATCAGAAAATATTGCAAAACGTCTTGAGATGAAACGCAAGTTCATAATAATAGTTCATAATAAACTTGACTGGGAAAAAGCAATGATGACAATTTGTGGACTATATTTAACAGAATATATATAATACAAAGATGACTCAAAAGTACACCAAACTTTACGGTCCACTTTGGCAGTCATTTGTTTTCTTTATTTAAAACAGGCTGCATTGTCATTTATCCTCAGAACATCATACACACTGCAATATCCCCGACTATCCAAAGTGCTGAATATCCCGACTTTTAGACTGGAGCAGTCCTGACTTCCTTAAGAACAAACAAGATCACTCTTAAAGTGGCAGTATTATGTATTTTACAGTCACATAGTGCCCCTTTATAGCACAATTAAGTATCTATGTTACCTTCAATTGTTATAAAAATGTTATATACATATCAAATATGATTTGAAAGAAATTTGACTTTTATAAAATTGGGCCTCTGTCTCTTTAAAAACTCCTGCTTTTTCTGAAACTCCACCTTCAAGAAGTCATCACAACAAGGCTCCTCTGTTAACCCTTTATCAACGTTTCTACCAGCGTTTCACTGAGAAGTAGTTCATACATAATGAGCACAACAGATGCGTAAGTGCTTCAGGTGTTTGCTAATTGCTGCTTGTTAGTCTGGAGGTGCTGGGAGGGCTGCTCTGTGATATGGAAGCTAAGAAACTGCAGCTCTGAGAAGGAGCTGCGCCTCGAAAGTGGGGTTAGGTCCATCCACAGCTGAATGGTTGTCAAGGAGATTAAACGATATCTTAAACATGAAAGAAAGAATCAAAGCAACACTCCAGGTATGCTTGATGATTAAATAACATTATAACATGACGTAAAGCTTAAAAAATGCAATTTATATAATACTGCCCCTCATATACTTACATATACTTGCTGTGTGTGGTATGTGGTATTAACATACCACACACAGCAAGTATACATCTCTTAACTTTATCTTAAGGGTCATCTTTATAATCTGCACATGCTTAAGACTGTTGGAAGAGGAAAATCAGGACAAAAATCAGGATAAAAATCTTGCCAGGCTTAATCAGAAACTAAAATCTCTCATCTTTTTCTTATCATAGAACTCTCCGTATCCAGACAGGGTCCAGTAACAATAATACTCTTTCAAATGGAAGTTGTGACTAAGGGAAGAAGACTCAAAGTAAGCTACTTGTAGCATCACTGAAGTGTTTAAAAATAAGTCAGTGTTGAATGAATGAAACATCTACAGTGTTAATGTACTGCACCCACACATTGCAGGGCTCTGTCAACTTAATCCTACTGGTGCCTTCTGGTAGGGTGAAGAGCAGGGGAGGGCAACAAACCAAGAGGGGGACAGGAGTGTGAGGTTAATAGGGTCTGTGGGGGGTTGTGGTTGCATTGATGGGCGACCGTTGTTGGTTTTTATTTCAGCGCATGCCTAAGAGCGTGAGTGATGTGCACTCCCTGCTTGGCTCCACCACCGTGTTTTCATGTTGTTCCGGTGCGTTTCTGAACAGCAGTGAACCCAGCGTGGGGCTTGTGTCTGGAGCGTGTAATTCAAACAGCGTCCCATGCAGCGCTACGCACTCACCTCGCTAATCTCCTCTTGACAAAGTGGCTTAGCTTCTATAGGGTTATATGGCACAGGGAGACAGCTTAAACCCCTCCTCCCCCCCAAACACCCTCGGCCACCAGACCCTGGGATCCTCCCAACATTCAACAAGTCACACTTGGAAACTCACAGGGTTAAAAATCCAAACAGACAGGAAAGTGTTGCAATGCCTGAATATGAGAAACATTAACTTCAAAACTCTCACAAGTAAACACACTGAAACCTCTCATATATTCTGAAAGCTGAAAATTTTCATGCACTGTAATGGGAGCACTGTGAGGGAAGTACATTTTAGTACTAATTAAAGTAAACAAATACAGATGAGCAAGAAGGATTTTGTGACGCATGCACACCTGGCATTTTCCATTAAAATCCTGCGACCTTTAACCTAAACCCGATAACAGATTTCAAAACTTAATAAAACATATCCAGAGTTCAATTAAGCATGTAAGATATAATTATTCAAAGGATGCATCGATTGCAGTTTTCTGGCTGATCACTGGTCTTTATGGTCGACTCTGATGTTGGCCAGTAAAATTTTTTTATTTCTGAAAAGTCCCTAAAGCCACGAACTTGCCAAGTAAGCCATAATGGGTGATAATTATAAACTGCAACCTTTGCAGAGTCAGATAACATCAGAGGAAAAGATCAGTTTTACGTATAAGTATCGGCCAACTGCTGATCAATCAAAATGAAGGAAGTCGGTCAGGGAGGGTCAAAAATAGTCATACCAGAATAGTTTTCCTCCTATTTTAAGAGTAATGTTAACATTTTGGAGCAACGCAGCCATAGTCCAGACATGACTCTGATCTGTAAAGGGAGATTAGATTCATCAGAATCTAATCTTATCTTATCTTTGGTGGTAAGGAGGCTCATCACTAACGATGCATCATCACAACCCCACTGGAAACATGCAACACGCTGGTCAACAATTCTAAGAAGGGTTTAACTGCTGTAATGCCGGTAAATTTCCCCGTTATTATTGGTAAGAGTAAAACTAATTTTCAACATGACATTTCATTTCATTATTTTTTTTTCCAAAACCAACACTCCTTTTACATTGTTTCAATATCTTTTGCCTAATTTCCTTTCTGGAAAATTTTTTTTAAAAACTTCTTGATTGGTTGAAAAACATTTGACGCTAAATTTGCCGGGAGTTGTGTATGATTTCAAATATACACCAAAACCATAACTTTTCGACTGTCCAGAGTAAAAAACGTTATGGTTCTGTAACCAGCATTGTATTTCTAAGCTAGGTCATTTAAAAACATGCAGAAACTGAAGAACAATAAATGTTACCTTTCCTCTGCAGGAAGAGCCTCAGCAGAGGGTTGGCACTCTTGACGGCCTTGAGATAGTTGTCGTCATTGTTGATGGGCAGCAGGTCGCCGTGCACATCGGCGTAGGCCACCAGCAGCTCCACGTTGGGGATGCGATGAACGTGCTGCAGAAGGCCATAGAACTCATCAAAGCGGCCTGGCTTTGAGCGATCCAGAGAGAACCGACGGAACTCTGCGCCAAACTGGGACAGGACATACAGGATCACAGTACGAATATTAACACAGATGATATCGGAGAGGTCGGAACAGGTTCAGAAAAAGGTGTGCAATGAGAATCAAGGGAGTTTTGCTAAACTATTCTGAGGAATTAAACTACAAATCCAGTAAATTACAGGATGTGTTCTTATGGAATTTGATAAAAAAAATAAAAAAAAAAATTTTCAGCACAATAGCAGACAGGGTCAAACTACAGACGTCTGATCTCATCAGCACGTAGAAAGCCTCCCTGCTGATGTTGACAACAAGTTCTGGTTGTTGTGGTTACTGTTGCCCAGGATGGACCAAAAAAAAAAAGCTACAATTCACTGCCAACTTGGGCGCTTGTTGCACATCGGTGCACAGCAATGTAGAGATTAAGTTGTAGGACTCAAGTAAAAGCAGTTGGACTTTACAGCACACAATGATTTTGGTGAGTTTCTACAGGCAAGTCTGGAGAAAAAAATGTTAAAATGTACTGCTGGCTGCTTCATCAGTCTAATTTTACATCTAATTTTTACCCATGAATTCTGAACTTATGGCATCAAATGACTGTTGCTCATGTAAAAACATCTAAAAAGAAAAAAACATTCAATTCTCTTTCTCCGATACCAGTAGGCCTGTTGCAATAAGCAATAAATCAGTTAATTGCATGAAAAATTAAAACAAGCTCATTTATTTCCATTTGCATGATTTATTATTTCTCTTCTCTCTTTCCACCAAAAACTGGACAACAAAAAAGTCTTCAGTCAGGTGCTTTGGTCTCAACTAGCTGTTTTTTGACAGACTATTTTGTTTGAAGAGACTTACGATTTTTTTTTTGTCGTTTCTGCTGCTTTGTTTATTTATTTTGGATATTTAAAATGTCTTCCAGATCCTGTGTTGGATGTTAATCTGAATTTAAAGTTTATTGGTTTTTGAGAACGTATTCCTGCATTATTATGCCATTACCATTTTATTAATGAAAAATGGCCACAAAACAACAATATAGACATTTATCACAATAACTTATATGAATTTCTCTTCCAACAAGATTTGTTATTGTGACAGGTCCAGACACAGGTGAAAGATTTTTGCTAAAATCTCACAGAAGTCTTTGTGTATATATATATATATATATATATATATAATCTAAACATAGCAGTGCTCCAGAAAGATCATTCTATTTCAACAATTCTTTTTACAATAATTTCAGACACATTTAGTTCAATTCACAATTAAATGGTTGTTAACCTTATTATTACAGAATGATGTCAAACATCTAAGCATTTAAATATGTCCCCTGCATGCTGATTATAGGTTTGACAAATTAAACTGTGATCCGTTGGCCAGACGGAGAACCTTATCCCAGTTTCTGGTTTGTAGCCACCTGAAGCTTTTCATCTGTTTCTACTTGGAACTACAAAGACTCAAGTCTTTCCCTTTTCCTTCAAAAGGTTTCATCATGTAAAATTACATAGCATTGTTTGAGGCAGCAGTATAAACAACTGAATAAACAATTGAGGAAAGTGTTTTTTTCCCCCCAAAGCATGAAATTCCCTTAAAAATACAATTAAATATTGTAGAGAATATTGAATTATGAATAATGCACATGTTTCTAGGTATGGACTGCACAATATATCATTACAATAGCTCTCTGTGTGTATTAATAATATTCCAAAAGACTGTTTAGAATTCAACATTTGTTGGTCACAAATTCTGTCACAAGTCCAATTTGTTAAGGTCACAGGTTGTTGGAAACAATAATATAATCTTATTATGGGTACCCCACCCTTCTGTTGAATACATATTTAATGAAGTCAAAAGTAAAGCAGGGCTATTTTTGAAGACCAGATTAAACATACCAGAAAATACAACAAAAAAACTGAATTGTTTACAGTGAGATAATCTGAAGTTTCAGTTGACCAGTATGGCATGTTGACTTGTGTTACCAACAGCAAGTAAAACATATTTATAATTTTTTAAATCGAATACATTTATTTAAAGATCAACTTCAGCCATTGATCTGCCCCTCAGCAACAAACCCAGTTATTAATAAGGGACTTTGGAAAATTTAATTACTCCGTACTGCCCCAAAGTATATGTTTGTGTCTTTGCAAGTGTACCTCTTGAACACCCCATAACTTCTTCTGCAAATTTCTATATAAACACATCTTACATCATATGATTCAATATTCATTAAATCACTTTAAAATTGTTCTACTAGTTTAAAAGATCAGACCAATAATAGGCTATGGATCACAAAATAAAAAAAATGTCAAAAATTTCAGAATGGTTCACATAATCCCCCCCCCCAAAAAAAACACAAAAAAAACCTTCTTTTACATGCTCTACTAAATAGGTAAGTTTGACTCCTTATTTTAAGGTAGCAACTGCTATCTTTTGTATAGCTATGGCACATAACTATAAAAAGATGAGAAATGGCCGATTCCGGTCACCTGTCAAGTAATCAGTGTATTTATAAACTTCAGCCCTATCAGATTGAGGAGCGCTCCTAAAACAATAAAAATAATTTGTATTTGTGCCAAAAACTGATGTCATAGTTTGTGTATATTAAAGTAAATAATAGTTTTCGGTAGAATTCCTCAATGTGGGCTACAGACAGGACACAGAGAGCCTTCTGCGGAAGAAGCCAGACGAAAGCAAGCCGAATGACATCTGCAGACATAAATAATATCACCTGCATTTAATAAATTGTTTTATTGTGACGCCTTAAACATGTTTCCGTTTGTTGTAAACCCTTTATGAGGCGACAGCGCTTATATCTCCTAGTAGTTATAAAACACGCAATTGTCACAACTTCAGTGAGTGAGTGCAGGGAGCGGCGGAAGGAGCTGTGACAGGTGAAACTAGCTCGCTGCGGAGTCAGCTGACATTAACCTCCACCTTCAAACTTAGCCAGCCATAAAACTTGGCAAATACAACCACAAAATAGTTACCTTAAAATGTGTCGAGTTATCAACGAACTCCACACAGTAAAAACAGAACTGTGCGTATAGCTCAGGTTTATGTATCTGTAATCGGAACATCACAACCTGCTACCAAGCCACTTAGCGGGCTAAATTAGCAGGAGTAATAATGTTAATCACCACAATGATTTAGCATCACACACAGAGAAAGTAAAACTGACAATAAAAAGTATACATGTCACCTTGCTTTTCACCTCCACGGCACTCAGAGAACGGCTGCTCGGTACTCGGTGGTTTTTGTTCATGTTTCGCTAGCAGCAGGACCATCGACGCCTCCAAAGCCCGCACACTACGCCCTGCTCCAGCCGTCGCTTCAGCGACCGCTGCTGCCACCACAGAGTGTCCGAAAAAACAAGTTGTTTTACCGGGACCGCGAACTGTCCCAAGAACTCTCGGCTACCACCAGTTTCAGAGGTCTGTGTAGAGAACGGCACAACTGCTGTCAGCCAGCTCGGCTCAGCTGGTGAACTTATCTCCTCTCATAATTATCATTTCCAATGTTATCCAAGCGGCAGCCTGCGCTGTGTCTGAGCTGGCCTGGTCCCTGCCTCGGGCTGCCTATCTTCTCTCAGGACTGGGAGAGCTGGTTGCTTCAAAATAAAAGCCGCTAATTCTTAGCCAGTCAAAATAAGACTGAACAAGAAACCAACGAAGTACACTTAAACTACATATTAGCAACATAAACTACAATAAAAAGAAAAAAAACCGTTATTTAGGAAATTGTATTTAATTTACATTACTACTTATTTTAAATATCATAATTTATGACATCCCCAAATATAATGACAGCAGTTATGGAACAAATAACAGTTATGAAGACAGGATGAAATGTGGTTAATGTATACTGCCTTCTTAAATAACTTTTATTTTGTATACATGCTAACATGAAAAAATTATAAATCATAATATGATATAAAAATAACTATTTAAAAAGGCAGGAATCGTTAACCACATTTTTTCGTTCTTAGAGTGCCACCTCCTGGCCAAATACCACAGTCGCTGCTCTAGACCAAAAACAGGGGGTGGATGGATAGATGGTTTTGTGTTAGTTTTATTTAGCTATTAGAAAATATGTGAAAAAAGATATTTTTTTTTTTGTCTACTGTACATTGGATGGTCTGAAAACATCATCCTGACAATGAAAGGTGGCGGCAGCATCATGGAAGCTGATTAGTGTTGATCGGAAGATGGATGGAGCTAAAAACATGGCAGTCCTTCAAGAAAACCAGAAGGCTGCAAATCACTCTGGAAGAGTTTCATCTTTAAATCAGAACAAGGACTCAGAACACCAGGCAGATCAACAGTAAAACGGATAGATCAAAGTATGTTTGTGTGTTAGAATGGCAGATTCAAAGTCTAGGACTAAGTCCATTTGAAAAGTTGTGCCAAGATTTGAAAATCAATATTCAGATGGTTTTTGTAATTTGACTGGATTAGATTCATTTGCAAAGATGGATGGATAAAAATGTAAGTCCTTCTAAAAAAGGTTTAAAAGCACACATCTTTTTTTTTCTATTCTACCACTATTCCATTTGTTTTTTTTTTACCTCCTCAATGTTTCGGCCTAACATGTTCCTCCTCCCCTGCGTTGTTTGTATTGTGGATGTGCAGTAAGACCAATGTAACTGCAGGAGACGTAGTGCACAGGCCTGCAACCGTCTCTGTCTGCCGCGGCCCCCCTGCCCCCGCCCCAGCATCCCCCAGCCCCACCTCCACCCCAGTCCTCCCTTTTCCAGCCTCCATCACCCAGCTCTGCAAAGGAGGAGTCCTCGCAGCGTGCTTCCCTTCGTCTGTCTCCCTCTCTTATTGTCCCAGCTTCTGTTGCACCCTGATCTTTGAAAGCCCTTCTGTTGACAATGTGTAGTATTGATTTGTGGAATTGTTTAGTATTACTGTTTTTATGGGGGGAGGTTGTGATGTAACAGGTCTCTCTTGTAAATGAGACAATGAGTCTCAAGAGATTTTTCCTGTACGAATAAAGGATTATATCTACAACACCTTTATAGTTGCATGTGATGGTCAGAAGAGTTGCACCCATTACCAATGCTTGTGCAGATGGGAAATATTAACATCTCTTGTGTGGGAGAATCTGTGGAAATGTCCCCTTCCTTCGCTGTCCTAACTGTCACTTCATCACCAGCCCTCCCCATTCAGGTGGATTTGGGCAGCTGGTCAGGTCGATGTGACCAGTCCAGCCAGATAGCCAGGCCTTCATTGTGTTTAAGATCGCACATATTTATGCCCTGCTGTACCACATCTCCAAGCACAGAGGGCGCAGTTTTTGACTCCCCCCACTGCTGCCATCTCCTCTATCTCCTCCTTCCCAATCACCCATCTTAGCTTCTCTTGTGTTCTCTGACTCCCACTTTCCTCCCCTCCCCCCTCCCAGCTCCGTTCGCCACCCTTCTGCCTCCCCCTCGCCTCTCTTCTTCTCCTCTCTTCCCCCGTTCAGTGCTGTTAAGCACTCCTTCTGCACACAGCACTGCAGATGAGGCCTCCGCCTCCCCCACAGTCTTCCAGGCCTCTCTCTCCCTCTCCCTCCTTGTAGCAGCATAGCAACACGGCCTAGCCAGCCAAGGTTCTCTCTGGTACTGGGGTAATTTCCATCCATCTTATGTTATTCATCCAACACCAGCAAAGGACAACACTGTGATGAAATGATATTAAGATGTGCATCCAATTTCTCACAAGAAACCTGAGTTGCAAAAATAGGATTCATATCAGCAAGAATAATAAGTTTTGATTCACAGCAGCTCTTCTATATACTGTCACTGATATGAGGACGGGGAAAGTTAGAGATAGTTTTGTAACTTTTTCAGAGTTACAAAACTCAAGAACTACAGGGTGAGGGTTAGTGTCTCTTACACATATAAACAGTGGTACTTCTAAGCGAGCCCTGCCTCCTGCCAACCCAACCAACCAGGGCACAACATCTGGAGTTGTGCCCCGACTGTGAGAGTTTATATTTAATTGCAGTATCTGGTGCCTGTGCACCACCGTTGCTGATGCCACCCTGGGTAAACTGCCCACCACCGTTGCTGATGCAGCCCTGGGTAACTGCCCACATGGCCCAGTGGGAGGGCCACACCCAGAACAAAATATTCCCAATAGGACAATGTACAGTACTGTGTGTGAAAGATTTACAGTACTTAGATGCAAACATCTCCAGTGCATACATATTCTTACTTTGTTTTATTTTTATTACAATATTATATTAGATGAGGTCGTAGCTGGTGAGAAACCTCCAACTTTCCCACCGCGATTTCCAATTTGATTGGACCTCTGTGATTCCCCCAAGTTGAAAAAGAAAAAAATTAACATTTATAGTTAACATGTAATGTAATTGTTGCCTTCATATAATAATGGATTGCCAATGGTTACAATTTATATATATATATATACACACACACACACACACACATTCCTGTTTTTTTATGACAATTAGTAAATTAATGTCATTTGTCTTGTTATTTTAAAATCCTTGTCATTGCGGTGTTTTTCGATTAGGCACTTGTGAAAAATGTGAGAACAATTATAGAACTATTATTGTAACAGTCCCAGAACAAAATAATCATGAACTTAAAGGGTCTTTTTGTTTGTTGGCTGGTCAATATCGGACTATCTTTGAAAGAGACAACTCCTGCGTAGGAAGCCATAGAGATGCCGTTTGTAAATTTACTCAATTAGAAATCAACAATAATTTGGGTTATTTAGTCTGTCATAAAAGAAAATAAATTAGGATTCATTTTCAAAGTCATATTATAATAATATTTAGTTAGCAAGTTAAACATTTAGCTTCAAACTATATACTTAACTCTGCGCTAAATATTTGAAGTTAAATATTTAGCTTAGAGCTGAATATGTAGATTCACTTGCCGATAGGACCACAGTCTTGGAACCTTTCTGCTGGTGCGCCTGATTAGATTCAGATGTTGCTTCAGGTCACTTTTTTATAATAATTCATCTTCTTTTCCTCTCAACACGTACAACATTTTAGCTTAAAACATGAGATGAGCCATTTTAACGGCAATGCAGGTGTTACAATGAATCTACAACAGTGGCCGCGCTAGCTCATCGGCAGCAGGAGTTAAGGTTCGCAGCTTTATTTTGACTGTCCACTTCCGGTTGTCGGCATGTGAATTTGCATAATAGCTAAATACTTAAAATTTACCTATTTTAAAATATACTGCTCAAAAAAATAAAGGGAACATTTCACTTTAATTTTGTGTGTGGCTCCAAATCCAGGCCTCCATTGGTTAATAAATTTGATTTCAATTGATTTTTGTGTCATTTTGTTGTCAGCACATTCAACTTTGTACAGAACAAAGTATTCAATGAGAATATTTCATTCATCCAGATCTAGGATGTTATTTGAGTGTTCCCTTTATTTTTTTGAGCAGTGTATTTTCAAACCATTCAACTTTTAAGCTAGACATATATATATATTTCCAGCATATATATATTTTAAACATATATTTTTCGGTTACTGCTACAGCAATAACTGGCCAACATAACTTATTCCACTATCGCCAAAATGTTACAGGCTTAGAAACGTTAGTATATTGTCAGCCATCATATTATTGGTTGAAACATCACGCCCACTGTTTATCACAGTGTGGGATCTGATGTTGTGGGGCCCTGAAAACCTCAGCATACTGAATGGCATCCTGAACTTATTGAAAGAAAAGACACTTTTAAGGACACTTTTTAAAACTGGTGGTCTTAAACAAAGGAATGATTCAAATCTACAAAGAATCAAAAACAAACTTTTTTCTATGGTCATCTCAGCTATCTCTGCATCTGAAAGCTGCAGGATGGCACCTCTCGCCAACTGGACTTCGCCACCCCTGAGCTATATATTCCACTAACCTGAATTTTGCAGCTTTCCAGACTTATTTTAGCTCCAATTTTCAGGAAAATTTTAAAAAATGTACACCAAGAACAAGTCATTTCTTAAACCAAGGGTCTGGTAAAGCATCTGGCCCTGTAAAAAGTCACAATTACAGCACTTTATTGTTCATAAATGCTTAGGTGAAAAATAAAATAAACAAAAATAAAATACACACAATTCAGAGAACACATGGTGAACACAATAATGTCCTTTAGAAGTAAAACCAGAAGCTTTCTTGCCAGTATCCCGGTTACTTTCCAGTCTTGTGGGTCAATTTTTGACTGAGAAAATAGAAAACAAGCACAGTATAGTCA
Source organism: Poecilia latipinna (assembly GCF_001443285.1). Lineage (NCBI taxonomy): Eukaryota > Metazoa > Chordata > Actinopteri > Cyprinodontiformes > Poeciliidae > Poecilia > Poecilia latipinna. The sequence goes on along the minus strand of NW_015114426.1, from coordinate 160,757 downwards.
AAGATAATGAGCAATAGATGCCAAAAATGGATAAAATGATCTTTTATGCCAACAGAAATATAAAGAGCAATGTTGCCAAATAATTAAAAAAATAAAATAGTTACAATAAAAGAAAATGTTCAGTTCATTTATATTTATATATATTTATTTGGCAAAAAAACAAAAACAAAACAAAAACTAATTTAGTTAAAAAATAAACATGAAAATACCAATCCACAAAAGCAACACCTAGTTTTTAAGCATAGCAATGGAGAACATGAGGCTACCGTACACACAGGTGATATTTAAGGATACATGTACAGCGACGTCTGTTCAAACATGTTTAAAAGACTGTACAAATTTACACTACCTATCTTAGTATACCTACATGAAAAATGGTGAATTATATGGTCAGTTTCTAAAGGTTTTATCCCCAAACATCGCTTCAGGAATACCGAGGAGCTCAGTGGCTAAAGCAATGTTAGTAACTTTTTTATCTCTAAGAAATAAAGAATATAGAAGGCAAAAACTTCCCATTTTTGTTTGGTGTAACTTTCCCGTCTTTGCATGTCTCCTGTAGATTTTAACTGCTTGCTGAGTCCTACTTTCTAACATCAATAGATGGCTTTTTAAAATTTATTTATTTGTCCCATTTGCTTCATCCCTGTAACTCAGAGAAGCTGTCATTTAATTCAGGTGAGGCAGATTTATTGGTGTGATCTTCTCAGACTGACAGATGCAGTCAGGACTGCTGTTTGCCCAGCTGGGCTCCATCTCTCTGGTTTCTAGCGGATGACGGTACAAACTTGGGGATAATAATGGGCAGACTGTCTCTTCCTGAGTTCTCAGTAGCACAAAAACCATTCTCTACAAGTTCCCCTTCATCGTCTTCGTCATCATCGTCATCATCATCGTCATCTTCATCTTCATCGTCATCATCAGACATGTCATCCAGATCTGAAACCATTTTGATGTCTGTCCTTGTCTCCAGTCTCTCTTTAGATCCAGTAAACTGCTGGTTACCATGGATATGTGCTGCTGCCCCTGGTTTCTTGTCATTCCTCTGCTGCTCTTCCTCATCACTTTCAGAGTCTATGGAGATGGGCTCAGAGAGGTCTAGAGGCATTTTCTGTGGTAAGGTGCTGCTGATTGTCTTGGTTTGGTCTCTGCCGACAGTACTTGGTTTGGGAAGCAAATCTTCCTCCTTCCCCGCCAACTCTCCCTCCTGCGGCTGCTCAACTCCACCGTTGGCAGCCACGAGTTCCCTGTGTCTCTGGAGAGCCTGTTCCGATAACCCTTTGCGTGTCCTGGAAGTCCGCTGCTTGCCGTGTTTGCCTTCGTAAGCGTCCTCCGCGTCAAACTCCAGGTCATGGCGAAGCTTGCTGAGGTCGTGCATGCTGAATCCCAGCAACACACTGGGCCGCTGGCTTTCACACTCCTGTACGCACTTTCTCCTTGTGCCAACAAAATGTCCAGAGACGTCTGACCTCCACAGCCAGAGACTAGATGCCAGCTTGTCCACCTCTCGTTGGGTAGGGTATGGCGCACAATTGAAATATTGCGTCAGAAATGCTTTCCTGGACTCGTACGACTTACTTTCCTGGCCTTTGGGATCAAGAGCAAGGACTACAGGTTCGTTTGGATTTTCTTCAAAGTAAGACGGACCATTGAGGTCCCGAGGGTGTGCCCTTTGTCCGGGAGGTCCTGGCCTTCTTCGCTTTGGTGCGCTGGTGTCAGAGCTATCGAAGCCAGGCCGTTTCAGTGCACTGCTCTGAGACTGGCTGACGCGAGAAGACTGGGCGACCCTGGTGTCTTGTCCGTTCTGCGACTTCCCCACACCTCGACAGTGTACTAAGTGGAGCGTGATGGTAGACGCAGTCATGTTACTTGTATAAACCCCCAAGCAGTGGATGCATTTATAGGTCAGCTTCTTTTCTACAGGATGAACGGTCTGAATCACCTGGTGCCGCTCTCTTAGATGGTGGGCCAACGAATCTGAGATCGGGCCCTTGAGGATGGAGAAGCAGAGAGGGCACAGAGTCTTTCCGACGTCTCTCTTGTAAGGTACGGAAGCTTGCGGGGCGCTCTTGATTTGAGGAATGTCTGAGAGGCCCGATGACGTTTTAGATGGCTGCTGAGGCATCAACCTCTTCCCCCCTAGAAGAGAAGCAGAGAGGTTTGACGAGATGGAGGAGGTGCTGTTCTGGGCATGAAATGCAACCGACTCTTCGGGTGCATCCCTCATGTTATATGTTGTGACAATCAACTGAACGTTTTTGGGGTTTCCCTGCTGCAGAGTGAGGTCAAAAGTCAGTGGAGAGTCGGTGCGAGGTCCAACCTTTTCCTCAGGGTGCGATAGACGCATGTGCGCAACCATTTTCTCCACGTCGTTGAACGTTGCCCGACAGTACGGGCAGGACAGGCCGTGGATCAGCATGTGGTTCAACAGCGTGTCACTGGGGAGATAGCGGTTGCAGTACAGACACTTGCTGGTGAAGTTGTGAATCTTCATGATGTAGTTGGCCACAGCAGGCACCTTTTCTGCTTTGTGTTCCTTCTCGAAGTGAGCACTGTAGACGTTCTCTGGGAACAGCTCGTTGCAGATGGTGCAGATCTTCCACTTCTGCGTGTAGGATGTGCCGAGGACCGAGGAGCCACCTTTCTTTGCTGTGACAGCCGCTACCGTGGTGGCGGCTGCCTGAACACGTGAGCCCAACGGGTTGGATTTAAGGGAGGAAGAAGCGCCAGCCACCAGCGGGCTCCGCAGACTATTGGCGGAGATGAGCTGCTTTGCTGCATGCGACTGCTGTGGCACAGACACCTGAGCGTTTCCCGGCAGAGTTCCTCTAATGTGGTGGTTACCCAGAGAGAAAGGCTGCACGCTGCCTGCCTTTAACCCCAAAGAGTCATGTTTTAGTCCAGTTAGAAAACTATGGGAGTTAAAGGCAGCCTTAGATGCTGCGACAGCAGCAGCAGCGGCTCGACTAAGCTGTTGGGACGCAGAAGACCTCGGCGTGGCCATCACTGCTCCTTTGGGGCCCATCCCGATTATGGTCTTGTCTCCTTGAGCTTTGGCCGGGAACATAACGAGTGGTTTTGGTCGAGGGACTATCACACTGGTGTGGCCAATCATGGCCGTGACCTGATAGCCGATCCTCTCGTGGTCCTCGATGACGTGTTGGACCAACGCTTCGTAAGTCCGCGGAACAAACAGACACTTCTTGCAATGAATTTGGTTTGCATTACCACCATGTGTGGTACTGCTCTCCGTTGTGCCACCGTTGTGACTGTTTGTTTTCTCTCCTGGCTTTACGATGTAAGGATGGGCCACTTGTTGGAAGTGTTCCCGGTAGATGTGCTTTCGCACCACATTGTACAAAGGGTCCCTGTAGGTGCACTTCTTGCAGTAGTACACCGCCTGTTCCACATTATCCACCGTCCTCTTCAGCAAGCCGTCCTTCATCATGATCCCACCAGCTCCTGCTGCTGCCACGGCACCGGGCCCCTGCCGCACGCTGTTATTAGGCATGTGGAAGAGTTTAATGTGTGTTTCCAGGGTCTTCTTGTTGCCATTGAAAGTGCAGTAGGGACAATTGAGCAGAATGTTGTTCTCAAAGTCCTCACTGTGGACGTTGCGGAAGTGGCTCTTGTATGCAGAGAAATACTTGGATGAAAATAAGCAGCCAGAGCAGCAAAAAGGTTTGGATCTGTAGTCCTGGATGAGAAGTAAAAAAACAACAATTACTTGAATAGAAGAAATGAAAAATAACAGTATAGAAGCCACATATGGTAAAAACATTTTCATGTTTCATTTGCATGAATCACCCACCTGGACTTTGGTATGGGATGGTTCCCACATACACACATCTTCCCAGGTTGTGTGCTTAATATACACCTCAGGAGGGTTAAAATCTTTATAGTCCTAACAAATAAAAGACAGATTAATACATAATCATGGTAGATCTGAACAATATATCAGTGTGTGCTACACATCTCAATCCAAGGGACTGCTTTTAAGCAATAGATGGCAGGATATAATAGTTAGTGTCTGAAATGTCGCTAAATATAACAACAAAGTTGCTAAGTATATTGGCAGTATTGGGTGACTATTGTTAACCGTGTGATCCAATGTGTCAGTTAGCCCTCTCTCGTGGCAGAGCAAAAGGAATAGCAGTTGATTCTCAAACCTTTACCGAGATAGATAAGATAGGCTTCATATGCAAGGATCAGCTAATCTCCCAAAATGAAGGAAATCATGGCGGATTTACTGGTGCACCACTGAAAATTACTATGGTGATCATGTCTTCATAACACTCTCCTTGCTTGGGGTACTGTTTTATAACCCATCACTGCTTTAAAAGTCACAACAACGTTATTTCGCTCCATTCTTTCCATCTACTGCTGATTGCTCATTATTATTCTGTAACAAACCTTTGAGGCTTTTACAGAACAGCTAGAGTTACAGTGAGATTATATCACGCATGGATGGACTAGATTTCACTTAGTTTGCTTTAGCGCAAAAGAGGCTGAACTGACATGTGTGCCACACTTTTCAGATTTATCTTTTGGACATTTTTGAAAACCATCATGTATCCATGTATTATTTTCCTTCCACTCCACAACCGTGCACTAATTTAGGCCATCTGATGTGTGTGTGTGTGTATATATATATATATATATATATATATATATATATACACACACACACAAGTACTAGCATATAGGAAGTGTAAATCCTCCAGCTTTAATGAAATAAAAATGTATGAATTATTGAATGCAGAGAGCATCCTTTTATACATTAAGTGAAATATAATTAATATAATTAGAATGGGAATACAGAGTCATCGTGGGTAATCACAGTGCAGTGTGTGCTGGTTTGTAGATTTAAATGAGGATACATCATCTTAATTCATGCTGCAGTGCCAGAAGCTCTGCAGCAGAAGCCTTACTTCATGCACAGAAATCTCAATTCTTGAGTGCATAAAACTCAGTATATGCCGTATTATGAACGCAAACCCCCCAAAAATAAATGTTATGTGGTAATTTATAAAAGGACTACTGCAATCTACTGTAGACATAGCCATGAAGGAAAAGGCTAATTATTAGCAGTGTATATTTGGAGTGTGCTCACCTGTAGGTGATCTCTGCAGAACTCCAGGCCGATATCTCCCAGGACTTTCTTGACATTTCTCCTGGCTTTCCGTAGGCTGGTGAGGTTATTGACTGGGAGCTGGAACATTCTGCCCGCCTGAACAGAGGGGGCGAACAAACACAACATGCCTTCAGTAAGTGTGGACATTGATTGTATTGTTCATCGTTAGGCCTGTCTCAATAAGCAATAAATCAATTAATCGCGTGATAAATTAAAACAAGCTCAACTATTTTTACTGCAGGGTTTAGCATATGTCTTTTCTCTCTTTCCACCAAAAACTGGATGACAGAAGTCTTCAGTCTGGTGCTTTGGCCTCAACTAGTTGGCTTTTTTTTTTTTTGGAACAACAATTTAGTATACCGAAACTTCATAAATAATTTTTTTGTTTATTTCAGTTGTTTTATTTATTTTGGATATTCAAGATGTTTTCCAATTCCAGTGTTAAATGCTCACTAGTTATTGATCTTTCAAAATATGTTTTTGCATTGCTATGCCATTACCATTATATTACTTGGAAATGGTCTCAAAACATTATCGTTTACTACAATAACTTATCGTCCACCAAAATCTGTTATTGTGACAGGCCTATTTAATAAGATACATTTCTTATAAGAATTTAGATTTATTGTCGTCACTTATTACATCTAAAACAGTGGTTCTTAAACTGGGTTCGATCGAACCCCAGGGGTTCGATGAGTCGGTCTTAGGGGTTCGGCGGAGCCTCTGCCGCGAAGGTAAAGACAAACTGTGTAAAGTGATGACGCGCCGTTTTGCCATCGCTTGTTCCAGAGGATCACGTTACATTGCTTAGCCAATCAGTGCTGCGGGAAGGAGTTCCACTCAGCATGGATACTTCAGTAAAGCTCACCGTTTTCACCAAATTCTATAGTCTAAAATCTGCTCCTTAGTCGCATCTTTTCGGGGTTGGTACTGCCTCTAGTGGCGTGGGGGAGGTAATACAACTAATATAATTACATTAATAAATCTATTTTCTGTGTGTGGGGGAGGGGGGGTCGGTGAATGCGCATATGAAACTGGGGGGTTCGGTACCTCAAAAAAGGTTAAAAACCACTGATCTAAAACTACAAAGCTGCTTTTATTGTCAGGATTGATCATTTTACCATTTTCTCCACTGTTTGTTCAATAAAAGCATCAATAAATACTAATGCACTTGAAAGTACAGCTACCATGTGCAGTTTATTGACACAAATCACATGTTTTTTGTGTCCTAAAAGAAGCGTATAGCAAATGAGAATGTTTTTTGAGAGCATTATTTGTATTTGTGGGACTATAATTGCTGTGACTCAGTCACAGTCATACAATTACCTAAAAACAAAGCAATAGTTTTTATTGTTATCACAATAATATCGCAAAATACGAGAAAACTTTATGTACATATGACTAACCTCTAGCCTGATGTAAAAACTGAATTTGTATTGGATAAAACCCATCATTCTGCTGAAATTGCCTTGTAAGATGAGCAACATTTAACAACCTTTTAGCAAGTGGATGTTTGTTATGCTTGATTACAAGTCATTATTTTATACAGTCAACTTTTCCATTTCCAAGTCAACCAGTCTGACATTTTGTATTGTATGATTCAGTGAATTAAGGCGCTCCAGAGGCTTTAGGTATCAAAGTTTCAGTCCTAACCTCTTAGACGCGACATAATATTTGAGAATACGCTACGTGCTGCTGTTGAGATGCCAGGTACATAAGAGAATGGCATTGCTGAGAAACCAAACTGACTTCAGAGCAGGTTGTGTTAAGAGCATCGGTTTCCATGGAGACAAAGCGCTGTGAAAAATGAACAGATCTGAAAAATTCCTAAATTTATCATCTCAATTGACTAGATGCAATTTAGAATTCCTGATGTCCCGTTTGTTAATCACACAGGAGAGACTGTAGTGTTCAAAAGTCCAGAAGGTTCCCTTCTTCACATGAACAACAGCTTCTTGCAATCTTTTTAAATGATTTTCTAGGTTTCTCATATGGACGTGTGTAGTTATTCTGTTATTTCATTTATTATATTCTTTTGCCAGACAGTTTTTGCAAATATTGCTTTATTAATTCACTTACCACTGACTCAATTAGAAAGGCTGGTCAATCAAAGAGATTGTTTTGGAAAAAAAAAAAAAAAAACTTTTAGTTGGACTTTGATCACTGCTGCAGGTGACCTGTTACACAGACAAGCTATTTTAAGTTCTTTGGTAAATAACAGGGGGAAAAAAATCTAAACGTTATACTGTTTGACAGACATAAAGTAGCTCAAAGGATTGTTAGCTTAAAAAAAACGTACATACAGTAGCAGGTGAACTGAAGGATGATGCATCTCTCTGGGTGTGTGTGAGGATTATTTTTCCTGTCTATTTAAAGACATCATTTTTATACACTGTTCATTTTCTGGAGATGAAATTGAAGGCCTAACATGCTTTTATCATCACCTTGTTTCAGTTCTTCATTTTTATAGCTTCTACATAGTAGATCCTTCAGTGTACAAAGAAAAACTTCTGAATTATTCAGAGAACCACATAAAAGTTTATGCTAATCTTCAGCTTCTTATGAGCAGAATTAAAGAAACAAGGAATGACTCAGAATGTCTGAGTATTACTGAACTACAGATGCTGACCAATCTACCGGCAGCCCTGGTAAATATATGCAAAAAACAGTTTCTTCCTGATAGAGTCTGCCAGGAATGCTAAGCCTATTTAGCATGGCCACCAGTTTATGAACGGTGTTCCTGGAACGGCAAGTTGTTTCTAGGCTACCAACACATTTAGCAGCGTGTACCACAGATTGATTGACAGCATTAAACCCCTTCTCCTGGCTATAATTGGTTGGTTTTGATCAGGAGCTGTGCATTTCTTCAGAACTGTTTGTTTTGGTTTAGATGAGACAGATTTTTTTGTTTGTTTCACACTGAGATTGACGGCAATCAAAAGGTGAAACGTAGAAAAACATCTTCTACCCATTGATGATCAGTGTGTGACTCTTTAAACCCCCAAACAAGGCGGCGCCACAGAGCTCAGTACGACGAATCCAAAGCCAGATCTGAACATTGTCCAAACAAGAAAAACATTTTGCAAGCTTTTGCAGGTGTTATGCTGTATGAGAACAGTTCTGAACTGCAGAAACAAACATCAGGTTCCACCACTGTTCACCTGACTACAAACATGGTACAGACAGGTAGCCATTCATGTTCCCAAAGATGGTTTGTCTTGGTAGATGGTACGTTACCTTCATATCGGAATAAATCAGCATCGGTCCACACATTTGTGTCGGTGCATCCACAATCCCAACACATAGTGCTTCATAGGGCTCCTCTTAAATTAATAGGAACTCCTATTAATCTAACAGGGATCATATTAATTAATAGGAGCCTTATGAAGGAGTGAATTAAACTCCGTTTATGATTTTTAATTGATCTTTCAAAAAGTTCTGTCCCCAGAGAAAATTGGATAAAAGGGGAAAGATCATGTCGCCAGTTTGATATTAATTCAGATTTTCACAACAAAAAACTAATCAATAATTATTGATATTGACTGATATTTATCAAGGTTTTTTTTTTTTTTACCATACCGAAAACCCCATTATATAAGATAATACTTTATTGATCCCCAGAGGGGGGAATTTTGCTTGTCCCAGCATACAAAATATTTAAAAAATTAGAATTTTTGAACTTACTGTGTGCAGTTTAGTGAAACAAATCACACATATTCATGAGTCCTACAGAACCATATGACAAATGTTTGTTTTTCAAAGTAGTATTAGTGTTTGTATGGTTAGCTAAACCAGAAGCAATAGATTGTTTGCATCAGTTTATCATTATCGCCATAGTAACACAAAATATTATGATAACACTTTAAATCTCTGTTGCCCACTATTAGATCCTCTTTTCAAATCAGAACTCTTGTGCAGCAAGGGTCAAAGGTCACCTTCTTCACAATATCACAGCAATGTGACACCAAACAATCACAGTAAACACATGCCCCCCCCCCCCCTCCCCTGTGCTCCAGCTAACGTCCTCCCACAAAACAGTTCCAGGTACTAGACACAGACCTCTACCCGCTCTGACTCCCTGATTTTTATTTATTTTTTTAATCCTTCATCCCTCCCTCAGATGTTAGATGGCGCTGCAGAGGACTCCCATTATGTAAGCCTCCCTTACACTCCGACTGGCCCCCTTTTTCCTCCCTTCCTCGCAGCACCATCACAGAATGGCGCCTCCTATTGAGTTAGCAGCAGCCCCTACAATATGTCTGCAGCAGAAGAGGGCTGGGGGGAGGGGAGGGAGAGATGTTGGATGGGAGGAAGAAGAGGGACAGAAGGAGTGAGAGGGAGAGAGACTTGGAAAGAGGGAGGGTGAGTTGGGAGAAAGAGGATGAGGAAGAGGAGGAGGAGGAGGGGTGTGGAAGGCTTGCAAAGGGGAGAGATGAGAGGAAAAGGGGGAGGCAGGGAGGTCAGAGAGACTGGCAGAGAGGAAAGGGAGGGTGGAGGGGACAAAAAAGGGAAGAGGGTGAGATAGATGAGAGGGTGGGAGGGGGAGCCAAGCAGAGGAGGGGGAAGGAGAGAAGAGAGGGAGAGAAGGAAGAGGAAACACAGGAGGAGGCTGCTGGAGGAAAACAGGCTTCCCGTTCTGCGGTGGAGCTAGAGGGGAAAGAAACATTGGCCTTCATGGCATTAAACTCCCAGGATGTGATCACCTGGTCCAGTAGATCAGGTTTGCACTTCCTCAATGTCTGGATGCTTAATTAGTGAAGGAGGGAGGCACTTCTCATAACATCCACTGTAATGCGAGACTGGGATTTACCACATGGCTCCAAAACTGTCTAATGTATTCTGATGAAGGTGAGGGTTTGTTTTTGGGCTCATCACCCCGTCCCGATCCAACACTTGGTGTCAGTACAGCCCCACTGTCACCTGGCTGAACTCTGATCACATTCGAAGGGGCTCAAACGCAAACAACTATTGTAGTCAATAACAGATTGAGTGTTCAAAAACAAACAGTTTAAATCGGTACGGCTCGGATCCATTTTTGTCCATTTTTTTAAACAATAAAACATCTGGAAAGATCGAGATGGGCAAGGAGCTGCTGCTGCAGCTGACAAAGAATAGGGGGCACACCGCGCTCAGCTAGCATGCTAAGCTAGCTCCCAACAACATGGGCTGTTTAAAACTAATTCCTCACGATTCAACGCCTTGTTTCAACCCGACTAATCTATTACAAACAAGCTAACGGGTATTCGAGTTTCGATGTGCCTAACAAACACGAAAATAATATATTAAAAAAAACACAATAGCCAGGGTCCCACTGCCACCCTTCACATCACATCCCCGCAGGTAGAGCACGGTTAACGGCCAGCTATTTGCGGGTGCTCTCCCGGCGTTATGACACCCAGGTTTACCTGCTTTCACATCCAGGACTCCCGTCTGAGCGAACCGTGTCACCTCAGGCTGACCGAGGCCGTGTCTTCACACTCTAGCGCGCACAGCTGTGTCCTCCCAGGTATCTTCCGAGGAGGATCATCGGCCGTCGGTCTTCCCTCCCCAAGCCCGATGGTCCCTTACCAAACGGCGGCTATCCTGCCTCCTCTGGCCAGAGAGCGGAAACGGAGAGCGCTCCGAGCTTCACCGGACAACCAATAGGGCCGTTCCGCGGAGCGCTGAGGGCGGACACATGTTAGCTGTTTTACTCCCGAAATAGAAATTCACCTTTAACTGTGCCTATACTTCCCCGGTAGTGAGAATTGCTTTGCCCATTCTCTTCTGACGGACAATACACAGCCAGCCCGCAAACTGCCCAATCCAAAATGGCGCAAATAAAAGAAGCGGAAGTGACATCTACCTTATTAGCATAAATTATCTCGTTGTAAGGTCCTCCTAAAAAATCATCTCATTAAAACTCCTGATTGGTTTGTCAGTCAGTTTGGCCAATTAAGCAAATATCTGCTAAAAGATAATCCCTCAGTCTTTCTTCTTCGACTGTTTATTTTGCGTCTGTGTTGGACTCAACGGGGTAAACAACCCCCGCAGCAGTTACCTGAACCCTCCGACAGCGGGCGTCCTTCTATGTACTCCTCCCTGCGGAGAGGAGTACATAGAAGGACTCCTTCTATGTACACAGTGCCTCAGCACGTAGGTCGAGGTCAGGCCAACACTAGATGGCGCTGTAGATTCAGTTGCTTCCTAGTTAGTAGAAGCTGGTACTGCTAGTTACTTGTCGAACTGAACTTATTTGATGGGAACTAGTGGCCTTTTGTTTGGTTTAACGTCAGCCATACTGTTTTCATCTTATATTTTTATGTGTGCCTTAAACATGCAGAACCTGATATATCTCTTGTGTGTACATGCATGATTCTGTACAATTGTTCAAAAATGTTTAATAATAAAAAAAACAGCCGTTGGAAGACAGATATACTGTTTATGGAATATATGGATGGATGGAATGACATCCATACATTTCATTTATCCAATGGGATGAATAGACAGGATTAATGTATGGAAGAACAGATGGATGGAAAAAAATATGAATGTAAAGCTGGATTAATGGATGGCAAATAAATAGATGTAAGTACATCTGAAAAACGTTTAGAGTAAAATATCTATCTTCACAAAGTTACACTCGTATTACAGATTCATAGGGTGAAAGATTCCAAACGTTTATTTCTTCTGAGCTAGATGATTATGCTCACAGATAATGAGATCCCAAAAGGTCTATAAAAGAAGGATATTTTAATCAGAAATATAAGGACTCTGAAATATGTTCATTTTTATCCCCTCAGTTCTTGATGCTTTGGTCCTTTTGCATGAATTAGTGCATCAATGAGGCGTAGAGGCTACCAGCCTGTGGTTTATTTCTTCAGGTATAGAAGCCCAGGTTCCTTAGATAACCGTCTTTAGGTCATCTGCAGTGTTGATTCGGGTTCATCTTGACAACACTTTCTAGATGCTGTGAACACCCAGCTTGTGACGGGTATCCATGGCAGTCTTCCCAATGACTGTGTATCTGACTGACCCTGAGTCAGAGACGGTTTAGAGGCTCGGGTGTTTGGAGTAAAACCCAAGAGCTTTGCATCGTGACATCATTAAATGTTAGAAATAAAAGATACTCGCATAACAAACCAGTGGCAGGAATACAAACTGTTTATTTTATACAAACAAATCTGGGCTCAGTTCACATTCAGTGAGGGGAGCTATGACGCGCCAAATCAGACTCAAGAGAGAAAATGGGAATGTAAAGCTTCATCTTCCTTCGGGGTTCGTTTTGCGCTTAATGCCTAGCATGGACAGACATCTGCTTTCTGGTCCGACAATCCGCCACGTTGTGACCGCTGGAACATTGAAGAAACGCCAGGTGAAGGCAGGTCGCTGATCACGTCGTGGCGAACAGCGTGAGCAGTCCCTTCACAAACGAAACAATCTCATTCCCTCCGAGTTTGGACTCCCCATAAACCCGATCCACAAAGGAGATGGGCACCTTTGTTTTGGAAAGAGAGGGAGACATTTTGTTAGAGGACATAGCAATTAAGAGAATTATTAAGGTAAAATCTAAATAGAATTGTTTTTAATAGATGGTAAAACTTTTTGTAAAATGTTCACTGTATTATTTAGATGAGTCTGAGTCACAGTCGGTCACCATTTACGAAATAGCGATGATCGTGGAAGCGTCTTCAACGCTGCATCAATCTGATGGGAGCCAACTTCTAATTCTTAGTCCAAGTTAAGCACTTTTTAATGTAGAAAAATAAATTAAATCCGTAATTTCCTGCTGAAGATAGGTTTCAGGGTAGAAGATGTCTGATATTAAGATCCAATATTAATATCTGTATCGATACAGATATTGATAAAAATTCTAGATGGAGTATCAGTGACAATATGCCCGATCCATAAGGGCAGATCTCTTCAATCTAATTCTACGCTTTGTGCTCTGAGCGACATTATGCTTTATTTATTTTACATCATATTTAGAATTCCTAATTGCAGTTTCTGAATCATTTGAAAGAAGATTTGTTGCATTTATTTTTTAAATGTTTCTCCAAGCTAGTCAACCTATTGTTTTTGTGAGTTTCAGTTTCTTTATTATTTATTTTACGTCGGCTCCTCATTGCGCTGACATGAACAAATTAAAGCTGTGTTGTTTTTACAAGCTTGTGACACTATTGCTGTATTTAAGCGTGCTGTACTGATGCAGAGTTATCAAATCAACTTTTAATTCAGTACATTTAAGAAAGAAAAGTTTTAAGTCAATTCAGCTGTTTTTCTGTATTGGATCAGTATCGGGTGATGCTAAACCTCAGATATCCGTTTTAGGAACCAAATATTTTCAGTCTGCTCTCTAAATGCAGAAAGAAAAACATTTCAAACGCAGCTGAGTAAAACTCTTAAGGCTGGATCACCTCTCCCACTGTGTAGTTGAGCTGCCTGGCTCGGACGATCATCTCCATCTGAAAAACGTAGCCTTTGGACACACACCGCTCAACCAGACTCTCCAACACTTTCTTCTTGTATAACCTGATGCAGGAGAGACCAAAAAAACATTAAAAATGAAAAAGAAACATTCCATTTTCTTCTTCATTGGAAAAGAAGAAGGAAGACAATAGCTGTTGTCTTTTACTTATGCTTAAAAGACAACTTCCTGCTCCACCCACCTGAAGCTTCCTGTGAGGTCTGAAGCCCCGGGTCTCAACAGCACCTGGGTCAAAAAGTTGGCTCCCCGGCTGAAAGCGGGAGAAATAAACAAGAAAGCTTACAAATAAATCACTCGATTTCAGCTTCCTGCCAAAATAGGGGGGTGTAAACTTGAGAAAATAAAAACAAAACAAGGAATACACTATATATCAGCAATAACGTCGGTATATTGGTGCAGCTGTAGAAAAACAAAAAAACAAAACAACCTTGCTGAGCAGGCGTCACCTGATGAGTTTCCTGCGCAGGTCCCAGCCGTACACGCCTCCACTGCCAAGGTATCGAGTGCCGGACACAAGATCATAATCACCCTCCTTCTGTTTTCTGGATAAAAAATAATAATGAAAATTTAAACTGGCCCACACAAGAAAAATATAACATCCTGCCATCAACCAGAAAAAAATTTAGTATTTACAGTAAGAACCAGAAGTTTACATACACCGCATAAAAAGAACACGAGCAGACATTAAATCAGACCAAACGTTTCCTGCTTCAGGTCAGTTTCTTTTTGCTAAATGTCAGGATGTCGAGATGGGGAATGTTTTCTTCAATTCAGACGTTTATGTACCTTTCCTTGACATTTGCTGGAACTGCCCTGCTGGAATGCCGATCCACTCTTCCTGACAGAATTGATGCCTCACTCACACACATATTTTCAGCTGTGTCCATAAATTCTCTACACACCTGAGCTTAGCACTTTGTGGTGGTTTTATCCTTAAGCCAAACTTGCTGTCGCATTTGGACCTAAGTTTTAGCTTCTTGGTTAATGTTCTGAGAAGTTGCTACGTTTCAGCGTCCTTTTCTGACATTATCATCTATATTATGAAGAGCAGATGTTTGTGTCTGTGACACAAAAATGAAGGTTTTTGTCCCCCGATTGGTGGGTGACTTTACTCTGTTTTTGTTTTAGAGTACCGGCTTCTTCCTTACACAGTGACCTTTTCACTCATGTTGCTCAACCAGCATATTCACCAGGTGCTTTGCCTTTGGTCTGGGGTTAAAGTGCAGATTTTTCACCTCTAACACACACAACCCATCTCCTTCCTAAACAGTACGATGACTGGACCTTCCCATGCATCTGAAACTTGCACTAGACCAATTCTCCTTCTGACCGTTTTCAACTATGTCAAACGGCAAAGCAGCGTGTTGGAGCTGTACCTTAAAATTATGGCCGGGTCTAACGTGTTTATTTCGGTCAATTAATTACACAGATTTTTTTCCTATGTGAATACAAAAAAAAATTGTATTTGCACATTTCTGTGCAGATGACTGTGCCTTCAAACTCCTGACTTTAGAGGACAATAATAATAATAATAACTCTCATTTAGCAAATGAACTAGTCAAACTTCCGGAAAACAGAACAAATTCTGTCTGAATTAATGCCTTTTTATACAGTGTATTTGAACTTCTGTATATTCTATTACTAATAAATCCACCCTTTATAATACTCTTTATAAAAACCTAAGTGTTTCAGATATACTTACTTGATAAACTGTGGGATAAACTTGGGCTGAAAGCAAAAGCAACAGTCATGAAATATGAAGTTCAACATAATACAGATTTTTTTTGGAGGTTTTGGAAAGTAACAGTAAAAAAAAAAAATGTCCCCAAACACAAACAGTCGTGAGACTTTGAGGCCAGGAAAGATGCCAAACATTTTCCACTCACATGGTGGGAGAGATCTGCATCCATTATAATGATGAAGTTCCCAGTAGCATGCTTCATGCCATGAATGTAGGCCGTGCCTTTAAAAGCAGACACGACGCCGTCATTAAATGATCAAGGTGAGAGAGTCAACGCAGCATGTTGACAGCTTACCAAGGCCTAGTTTTTTCGCTCTCGGTCGCAGAAGCTGGAAAACAACAAGATTTATTCATCATCTGCAATTGCTAACAGCTATGCGTCATCTTGTCATCTTTAATACACATTTTTGTAGCACTGAGTTAAAGTTATTTGTTTACACTGGCAACAAAGAACAACTGCATTAAACACAATCAGAACATGATTTGATCTTTCATGCCAATTTATACATCCTCAGATTAGCACGTATCGTACTTATGCTTCTTAGCTTACTATTTTGTCATCTCCATAAATTTTCTGCAGCTGCTCTGCCACCTCCAGTGTCCCATCTGGGCTTCCGTCGTCAATGACAATGATCTCATAATTGTAGCCACTGCAAGATGAACAAATTGAAAGATGCATGTCATTCGTTAGAGCAGTTATACACGTGACACTAAGCACAACTAGTTCAGGCAAGAAATTGAACCTGAAAATAACATTGCTGCCCCTGAATGCTCTTTGGTTTTGTTTGGACACACAGACTACAAAACAAGTCTTGAAAAACAAAAGTGAGGCTCGCTTAATGTAGTAATACACAAATCAGTTAGCTGGTCTTTCAATCGCCGCGTTTCTCTTGAAAAGCCCAGACCAATGACTAGCATGTGAAACACTTTCTGTAACCTGGTTTATTTTTAGATATTTTAATACGTACTTACATAACCTACCCGAGGCAAAATTAGATCTGAAATGATTTTTCAGTCAACTAAAAAGTTCCCTTCTGATAGAAAATGAGAGCAGGTTTCCTTTAATTGCTCTATCTGATGAATAAGAGGTCAACTTTGAATAATTTTAATTATTTTTCCCCTATTATACTGATGAAAACTAAAACCCATGCATTATTCTAATTCTGTGAGGGTCAGGGGGGTCACCAACACTTCTCCTTGATAAAGACAGTATGGTGGTTTTGTATCAAGAAACAGAAGATTATAGACTTTAAAGGTTATGAAAACTGGAATGTATCAGAAAAATTTCCCCTAGTCTTTATTTGCTTATATATA
>NW_015114426.1:126647-140916 GCF_001443285.1 Poecilia latipinna | reverse complement strand
GTCTCTCAGCTCCAATGAACTTTTCTATTTTATGTGTTTACAGACTTAAGAGTTAAACAGAAAAAACAGAATAGAATATATCACAACTGGACATGACAGGTGAGCGCTCAAAGAAAAACAATCAGAAAATTGAAAAAGAAATATATAAAAAAAATCTGACTCAACCAGGAAGACCGTTACCAGTTCATCTTTACCAAAAGCCAAATTACACTGCAACTCGTGTTTAAACGTACATAAATTACAATATCGCTTATGGTCTGTAAATGAAGACACCTCATTGTAGAACAGTACAGGTATTCAATACAAAAGACACAGAGAAGTCGCCCTTTTTTAACTTACACAAAAATAAACACTGTAAAAGTTTTCACATCACTAACTGCTTTAAAAAAGTTTTAACATCTCAGAAAATCCATAGTCCATATTCCACCTCAATTTCAGCACTGACCCACTTGTTAACTCGGGTTAAGTGACAGCTCAGCGCTGGCAGCAGCAGTTAGCAGTAGCCGAGCAGATTAGGAATAAAACCAACTCACCTTTCCCCGAAATATTTCACCAAGAGCCAAACAATCAGAGGAAGGTTTTCTCTCTCGTTGTATGTCGGTAACAGAACAGAGTACTTGTCTCCGTTCGCTCTGTTCGCCTGTAAAGACTTTCTACTCGCCATGTCGACGTGACATAGACAGGAATACGGACGTGACAATAGAGTAATCCTTCTGCGCAAGCGCAAAACTACAACCCGCTACCTAGTTTCCTGTTTGTAGACTTCAAAATAAATTTAATACTTTTTAACTTCTCTCTCTATGGGAGTTGTTTTAAAAGCGTCTTTGACTGTTTTGAGACTGAAGTTGCTTTTGATTTCATTTTTGTTAAGAAACTTTTCAATGATGGCTTAAACTCAGTCTAATAAGTCTTGAGTGGTAAACTGATCCTCCCATCTGTGTGCGCATAGGGAATACACAATATTGTGAAAATTGTTTGTTACAGTTTCCGGTTGTACATTTCAAAGTAAGCAACAGTGGAAACAAAATCCCTAATAACTTGTTC
The DNA here is from genome assembly GCF_001443285.1 of Poecilia latipinna. Lineage (NCBI taxonomy): Eukaryota > Metazoa > Chordata > Actinopteri > Cyprinodontiformes > Poeciliidae > Poecilia > Poecilia latipinna. The sequence goes on along the minus strand of NW_015114426.1, from coordinate 139,872 downwards.
CTACCTGGATCTTGCTTGAGAAGTTCCGTTCTTCATCAGTGGTACAAATTCACACCAACAATCTATGCGGTATCTATCGAATGCCATTTTTATCTGAACATAATACCTTTTGACAATAATTCAAAGATTTTATTTTATATTTAAACACTTTTGTTCTCTCAATCATATAATTTGCCAAACTTAAGACATCAGAAAATGTAAACAGGGGCTTCCAGGTGAAATTCAGAACACATAAAATTTACATGAATTAAAAAAAGATGCAGCAAATACTACAAAACATATACAAATTATCATACATATATAAATGCAGTCTCACAGTATTATTTATATATAGTGTAAAAAAAGAACCTTTCATACCACAAAATATGGATTTTAAATTATCTTAGAGGCAACAAGGCTTACAATGAAAACAAAAAATAATTTCAAAGGCTTAACTTGCTACTTTAGGCAGTGCATGAATACATGAAAACATAAAGAAAAGCTTTCAGTGCTAAACTGTATAATATGGCACTCAAGTGATCCAACTGAGATTTCTTTATTATAGACAGTTATTCTGGTTTATACTGGAAAGCTCTCTGATTCATCTTAGGTTCATTTTTCTGGAGATTTCAAACAAAATGGAGACTGGAACAGGGTGACTGGTAAGCGTGCTTCTGCTCAGCTCTAAAGGAGAGTCATTTTATTGGTGACTGCTTGCTTTCTCTTCTCAGGGTTGGTAGCCGTAATAAGGGTCTTCTGGATAAAGAAAGTATAAAGAAGGAGAATATATATAAAAAATAATAATAATAAAAATACTGAATTAGAAATTAGACAGAGTTAAAAAACAAATCTGATCCTGCTCCAGGATAATTTGGCTCAAACAGACCTGAACTCTCACAAATGTCATTTCCCAGGCTTAGTTTCATCATTTGGCCACTCTTAACAGCTAACCTGTTTGTTGGGGAATATTTCGACAGCCTCCACTGCTGTCACATATGCCCCGTGGTCCAATCTCTCCTGGCTGACCCAAACTCCCAGTGGTCCCTGGTGGCCCTGGTTTGCCGTCGTTTCCTTTTGGACCTGGGACCCCTGGCTTGGACTCCCCTGGAGGACCTACACACACAAAATGCACGACCGTCACATATCCTAATCACACCTGATGGTGTGTTAAACAGTGGAGTAATAAATGGAACACACAGGTCAAGGAGAGGTACCTGCCAACCCTTTAATTCCTGAGGGCCCCTGGACATTATTCCCCAAACTTCCTTTTTCTCCAGGGATTCCTCTCCGACCTGCAGAGAAAAAAGAAACAATTGAACAGAATGTCTTGATGGCTCTGACGACACATCTAACAGATCAAACCTTACCTTGCTCTCCTGGATACCCTGGCCTCCCAGGTCTCCCTCTTGAGCCAACATTCCCCTGGTTGCCCCTGGCACCAGGTGGGCCCCTGGACCCTGGTATACCAGGCTCTCCTGGGGGCCCCACCGGCTCCTCAATAGGAACGGGCTTTCGACTAATCTCATTGATGTACATGTCAAGCTTCAAAACCTCCTCTGAAAAAAAAAAGACATCAAAGCCTGTTGTAGACATACATTATGTTGCAGTGACTTAGAAAACACAAACAACTCATAAGTGTTGGTTTTATCACTCCTGGTACTTACTGTGAACTAGTTGTTCACAGGCCTGTGTCACCAGCTGATAGATCATGGCCATAGACTGCGGTTCCCCCTGAAAAATATGAGCCAGTTAGCTTTAAGAAATCAATCAACCAATCAACCAACCAATCCAGCCATAATTAAAAAAAGATATTTTAAAACGCCAAAGAAAATCTTATACTGCAATAACAGAAATGCTTTCACACATAAAACTCTGGAATGCTGGACACATGTATATAAAAACACAATGGTGTATTGAAATATTTATTGAAAGACAAATATCAGAAGACAAAAATGTATTTAACCCTGTTGTTGATTGGGTTATACCCTTATTTAGAGGATTTTTCCATCATGTTACCTGGTCTTCTTCGAAGGCACCCCTCACAAAGAATCATATTGGACTTCCCTGGTTGAAGGTGTACTGGATGTAACAGCATGTTTCTTTAAGCATAAACTCAGAGTGGTGGTAAATATATAGTTTGCCCTGTTACCCACCTTTTCACCTCGTTCCCCTTTATTTCCCGGCAGACCCTGTGGAGTTAAACATACATGAGTGTGAACTGGTAGATAACCAAAAGTGAAGTGTGTTTGTTCTTGAGTTCTTACCGTTGGTCCAACAGGTCCAGAGGGACCCCTCTCTCCAACAGGTCCTGGGTATCCTGGAAGTCCTTGGAAACCCTGAAGCACAGAAAACGTTTAATGGAAACACCATCAAATATCAGGCGGAAACAGAACAGAATGACGGTTTGTCTGTATGGGCATCCAGACAGTAGAACAAACTGTCCTGGCCAGGAAGCCAGGAAGGTGGAAAGTGGTTTTGATTTCAGCAAAACAAAATGTTCCTGTAGGCGATTTGCTCAGCTCAGGCTGTTAGAAATGCACACAAAGATATTCTTACCCTGGTTCCCGTAATGCCCGGGGAACCAATGTTTCCCTCCACACCTCTGATACCCTGGAAAACAGAAAGCAAGAAAGGAGGACTGAGAGAAATATCTGCTGGAAGAGGACCTGTTGCCTTTCTCTGGGATCAAGCAGCTCACCCTGGGGCCTGGGATCCCCTCTTCTCCCTTTGGACCTGGAGGTCCAGGTGAACCCTACAGGAAAAAACAGACAAGAAGGTTGAATAGGGAACTTCAAGTGTGTTATGTTATCGAGTCTATGTAGCATTTGTGAACACTATGAATGAAGATATTATTGTTATGTGACAGTTAAAGAATGAAGAGACAGATTCCCATCATTTGATTTCAACTCACCTGCACTCCTGGTCTGCCAGGATCTCCTTTTTCTCCCCTTGCTCCTGGTGGACCCTGATCAACACAAATGGTTGAAAACACAGGAATATATATATCACATTCTAAGAGAGAAAATGTCAAGCTATGACTCACAATTTTGCCTTGAACTGTTAGGCCTCGGGGTCCAATGCTGCCCACAGGTCCAAGACCCCCCTCAAATCCAGCCTTCCCTGGGGGGCCCACCTCTCCCTGACAGAGTAAGCATAACAAAATTTTCACATATGAGTTTAGATTTTCCTTTTTTTCCTCCCCAAAACTGACAAAATAAACACAATGATAAATTGTCATGCAATTGCCAATTTAAGCCATTAGATGTCACTACAGCATAAAAACCAGATTACCTCTTACTCTACGTTCTTTGTGACCAACCTTGGACCAGTTATCGGTATAAAGGAAGACGATGAAATTTCTAAGTAGATGCCACAGACAACTGATTCCAATCACACATGTACTAAGCTGTAAAAAAGGTCAGCAGCGCTAAAATTGAAACTTTTTAGAACATGTAAAAAAAATAGATACAACCAGCTCTCCAAAATATTCATAGGTTTTAATAAAGGCAAAAAATACATGTTTCAGCTACATGCCATCGTCAGCCCTAATACTTCTCCATTTGCATAACATATACAACCAAACACTGCAGAAACAAAATCTGAAAGTATTTTTGGTTTAGTTCCTACTGCAAATATCTTAGTACACTTGAAATGATACAAAACTACCTTACAAGTAACTGCTCAGCAATATAAAGGAGTTGTTTTTCAAGTCTATAATTTCTTAATATTGATGAAAAAAGTACTAGTTCCATTGGCAGATTATTTCACTTATAATTTGGGAAAATCATAGAGCAGAGAGAAAACACACTGATATTAACATATCAGCTAATAACATCAGCTGATTCAAGACTGTAGCTGTATGAGTTTAAAAACTTATAATAAAGCTATGGATGTTTCAGACGATGTGTTGTCACGACATCACAGAAACTTTCTAAACAGAGTTATTGCCTTTCCGGAGCAGCACACTGAAGTTGACTGATTTGGATCAAATGTCTGCAGGCGACAACAACAACAAATCAGAAAGAGTGGAGGGCCTAGAATGGTGAGTGAGATAATTAGGACATAATTGTGATAATAATGTATAGCAGTTCTGATTAAAGGACATATTTCAGTTTAATTACATGGTAATAATTTTAATTATGTACAGGACACGGCAAATGCTTATTCTCAAATTACTTTGAACACCATCAGATCAGCGTCAGACTGGACAAGAGGACCTCATCAGGACATCACCATTATTTTCAGTAACTCATATGGAAATTAAGACTGTAATATAGAACTTTAATATAAGGAAGACTTGAAGTTCACTTTCTCCACAGTTAGAGAATTTGAAGGGCTCTTCTTACTGTTGCCACATTAATACGTCCATGAAACTTCACTCACAAACAAACATTTCTGGTCATTAGAGGACTATTGTCCATTAGCAGATAGCAAACCAGAAGAGAGGAAGAAAGAAAACTAGTTGCTACAACCACTGCCTACTTTAAATGTGAAGAATGATCATTTTCATCTTACCTTTGAGCCCTGTTCTCCCTTATCACCTTTGTCCCCTCGAGGACCTGGTTTCCCCTGTGAAAAAAAATAAATAAATGGAACATTAACATTGTAATAATCTTTGGAAACATGCCTTGGTGCTGATTTTATCATAAAATATTACAGAGAAATTTTAAAAATATGTATGTGGTGACATACAATTGGTCCAGGGGGTCCTGGAGCTCCTTGAACGTTGGAGGAACAGGTACATGCGTACGGTGGAGCAGGGCAGCTCTCCTCATCCCTCTGAGACACAGTCAGCAAAGGCTTTAGGTTAACTGGTGAAGTGTGCCCCCCAAGAGGGGAAATGTGTTGCTTAAGTACAAATACCTCGCATACAGCACATAATTAACATTTCAGTCTGTCGTCATATGGAGTCCCGACAGGCACCAAAATGAAAAAGAAAAGAAAAGAAAAGAAGAGAAGAGAAAAGAAAAGAAAAAAAACAGCTGGCTAAAGATGGCAGTACCACTGACCACTCCAGGCAGGTCACAACAAGTATCCAATGAAGCCCATGTGTTGTTACAGATGATTTCAAAGGACTGTAGCTGGAACTGGAGATATTAAAGAGAAAAAAACAAACAAACATTGTAAGCACCATTATTTTATTTGAAGGATCAACCGATTTAATCCCAGAGAGGAAGGATAAGCACCGGGGCTGAGCCGCTTTTAGGTCCTCTGGTTTTCACCAGTTTTCCCAGCATCTCGAATCCATCGGTGGGCAGGTTTCCCAGAGGGCGAGCTGGCCTTTCACCAACAGGCTGACAGTCCACAGACAGGGAGACGCTCACCTGGCTGACAGACAGGTGAACCTGCCAGAACCAAATTAAAACACAAACACTGTTAATGATGATGGCAAATTAGAGACGCACCAATTGCAGTTTACTGGCTGATCACCGATCTTTAGAAAGCCTGACCTGCCGATTCTGATTCTTGCTTGTACCAATTACTTTTTTTGTCTGAAAAGTTGATAAATGTAGCAACAAAGTTACTAAATTGGCAAAAGTGACTTATTATTAACTGAGCACATGCAGATGTGACCTGGTGAACAGGTCCATCAGTCAGCCCTCTCTCACAGCAAAGCAAAAGGGGACAGCAGCTGATTTTCAGACCTTTGCGGAGGTAAATAAAATCAGAGGGTAAAATTGGTTTCACATTTAAATATCAACTGATCACCAATCACCCAAAATTAAGAAAACTGGCACCAATTCATTGATGCACCCCTACTTTTTTTTGTAGAGACTTAGTTTAGTTTATACAAAACTTATTTGGTCATCAAGTGAAATTTATGGAAAAAAATAAATACAAAAAAATAGGCTTTTTGTCTATTCAAATAGGGAACATAAGCATTTGTAGCTGGAGCTACATACAGACCATTACTTCTCAGTGTGTTTGATACACATCTGTCTCTTGTCTGTGAAATAGCTAGCTGCAAAAAGGATCCATCTTATTTGCTCCATCTTATAAAAGCAAATATTGATTCTACCTTAAAGAGTTTGGTGGATCTTATCTCACCTTGTGAAAACTTCCATAGAAAATCTTGTGGACCTGTGGCTGATCAAAGGTGAGCTCCTGCACTTCTCCCCTGTAGTCCAGACTGAAGTACATCAGATGTTGGCTAGAAGCTGTAAAAGATGCAAAACAGTCATCTTTTCATCTTTAAAAAGCTTATTGTGTTGTTCTAAAAAGACATTTTTAAAAAGTTGCTGTGAGAATCCCGGTTTAAAAAAAAGAGAAGAAAAGAGAGACTGACTTAATTTCATGTTGGCGATGCGGTCTGATCTGGCAGTGTGGGGAATAGCTATAGAGTGTAGCTGAAACCCCAGTTTAAGTTTGAGAACACTTAGAGCAAAGTGCTAAGTTTAAAAAACAGGACAACTTCTTCTTTAAGCTTTATAGGCACGCATTTAATAGATAAAACACTGAAATATACAATAACTTCCATGGTACCAGGTGTACAAAATCCAGCACAAATAATGGTGAAAAACTTTCAACGCAACAAAATATTCCACAGTTTACTAAAAGCAATATATTAAGGAGGCAGTACAGTGATCCCTCACTATAATGCGGTTCACCTTTCACAGTCTCGCTGCTTCGCAGATTTTTTTTTTGTGCAGTTTTTTTCACAGTGCATTGTGTTCTGAGTCCTGATTGGCTAAACAGACTCTGCGGTTCTTCTCTGCCTGTGTGCTAATAACGTTATGGTATTTAAATATAAGTAATACAGATTGGCCATTCAGGAGATGAAAACTGAAACTTTGAATGCCTGTTGGAAAACACTGGCCAGAATCAGCACAAAACCTGACTGGAGGCTCGCTTGACGAGATCCATCGTTCTGCCGCAGATACAGCTGTGAATCTCGGGCAGGTTGGAGGAGACCCTTAAATGACCTGACTCCGGATCACATTAAGGCCTGATTGATGCACACGCACATCTGCTGACCTGAAAACAGGTTTTGTTCTTTGGTTTCAATGTAGAGTATTTAATTATGCTGCATAATAATTGTAAAAAATAAAGGTAACTCTACTTCGCGGATTTCGCTTATCGAGGGTTAGTTTCGGAACGCAACCCCCGTGAAAAACGAGGGATCACTGTATTATGTATTTTCCACTTCCAGGCACGTAGTTGCATTTCATTGCACAATCAACAGGGCTTGGGGGGGAGGAGGTGTCCACTGAGGCGTTTTGCACAGCTGAGTGGTTGCATTGGGACATTAAAGGATTTCTCAAACATCAATGAAAGAATCAAAGCAACAATCCAGGTATGTTTTTGATAAGGGAATAACATTATAACACAATGTAAAGCTCAAAAAATCATTTTTGTTTCCCAGTAAACCACTGCAGGCAGATATAGATGTGATGTTCTTCGCATTGTTCAACACAACTCCCCTTATCCTTGAATGCTAACCCTCAAAAGGCTGTAAATAGTCTCTGCTGTTCCATCAGCAACCTAAAAAGCACTCATCCTGAGGAGGTTTTCATAGTGGCCGGTCTTTAGTCAGACTAAAATGAAAACTCTCTTCCCATATTTCCATTAACGTGTGCATTCAAACCAGAGGAACAAATGCTCTTGATCTGAAAGGCCTATCGAGCAGTACAATGTCCCCATCTAGGCTCCTCTGATTGTCATGGTGATCAGAGAGAGGCCCTCTGTGAAACAGGTGAGAGTGTGGGCTGACGGTGCTGGGGAGGCTCAATGAGATTGTTTTGAATGCACAACCTGGGATATGGACAGAGAAGCGGCTACATATGACCAGAGCTTCAATGTGGATGAGTATCTGTCATGTGTGTTAAAAGGAATTTCAGACAACGTCATGGCATAAGGAAGCCAAAGCAAAATCCAAGAGTTTTTTTCCACAACCTGAACACCACGAGCAATGTGTGGCGGCATCCAGGTGATTGCAAACAATGGGGGGCAGGGGGACCAAGCTTCCAGCAAGGATGACACTGACTCCCTAAATGACCTTGACAGGGCAGGTTTGCGGTACTGAACAACAACCTAACATTGAAAACAGTGCCAAGACTGGATGAGCAGGCCTACAACTTTAAAGAGCCGATGGCTACAGAACCAAGACAGAAAGGAACACGAATAGGATTAGACAACATCCTAGAGAAAATACTCAAGGACCAATTAGCCTCTGTCCTGACAGACATTTAAAGCATCTCTCCAAACCAGGCTATTGTACCAAAATGTTTCAAGTAGGTCATTGTCATACTATTGCCAAAAAGGTCCACAGTAACCAGTCTGAATGATTATCGACCCGTAGCACTCGCTCCTATGATGTGAAGAGGCTGATGAAGCAGCACATAACCTCCCATCTCCCCAGTTCGACCAATAGGTCTGGTTTAATGAAACTTTAATTATTTATTGCAATAAATGACAAAAAAAACAAGAGCTAATAGAAGAATGAGCTGTTTGGCATTGGCATGGAATCTCTCTCTAGCATCTCTCCAAACAAACCAGACTATTGCACCAAAATGTTTCAAGCAGCTGAATTGCAATCATCTGAATTGGGTGTGTTGAACCATGCAGACGAGTGTGTCTTGAGGACTATTGTAATTATGGTCCTCAAGGCACACTGACCTGCATGTTTAGACGTTTCCCTGCAGCTGATTGCAGTTCAGCAAGCACCTGTCAATTGAAATCACCTATGCTGAAGCAAGAAAACAAATAAAGCATTCAGGGCAGTGAGCCTTAAGAACCAGGGTCCTAGAGATTCTGTACTGTGGCTTTTTGATACACTCCTGCTCTAACATACCTGAATCAAATGACTGGCTTTGCCAGGCCTTTGACATACCTGGTTGCAGGATGGAAAGGTAATTCAATCATTTTATTAAACTGTGTTGATGAATCTAAAAGTTGCAGGTCAGTAGATTTCGAGGACTTGAGTTGGAGAGCAACTCCTCTGCCTGTGGCATACAGAGAATTTCTTACTGAGCTAGAGCGGCTTAATGACCACGAAGTCAGAAGTTTGTCAGCAGCCAAAGTATTTTTTGTGTTTTTCCTTACGACTGTGAGGACAGTTAGGATGGAAAAACAGAAATGGTTACTTGTAACCTAAATATGAGGCCTATATTTTTCTTTACAAACAGGAGCCCTATTTTGGAAAATTAAAAACTCTTGACCATAATTTTTTTTATTAGAGGGGCCAGTTGTCCTCCCTTATCAGCAGCGGTGTGGCCTGGCTTCAGATAGACAAAGGCATATACACCTGCTGACATTCAAAAGTGCGACTCTATGGAAATAATGGAAGGGTTCCTGTGGTGGTGGCACCCACAGAAGAGTTTCATACGAGTGGCCAGAAGGGGTCAGTGAAAGCTTTAAGGTGGTACATCAGGCTGGGACTTTCTAAAATAACTCATATAGAGTGTTTTGTTTGCCTCAAAACTTTGGCAAGTAGAGCTTCTTAATGGATTTCAAGAGCAAGGAACAAAAATACTGCTGGCATGAAAGCAAGTATGCTATCCTGGAGTACACTAGTTTTTTCCTGGATGCTTTTATTAAAGCATTAATGAATAGACAGCAGAAAAAATATAATGATACATCTCACACACACATTGATCCCTGAGACACAGAATCCATCTCCTTCCTGAATGGTATAGTTGAACATTCACAACATGTCTACTTTCATCCAATTGTTTAAACACATGAACATAAGCATCAATACATTGTTCCCAAGGACAAACCAGACTTGTGCAGCTCCACAATTCTCTTCTTGATATCTTGACTGATTTCTTTTGACTTTCCCATGGTGTGAAACAAGAGAAAGCAGCATGTTTCAGGTGTGGCCTTAAAATAGATCTCACTTAGAAATATAGTACCGTGAAAAGGTGTTTGCCTCCTTCCTGACTTTCTACTTTTTAGCATGTTGGTCACACTTCAGGGTTTCAGGACATAAAGACCAACTTAAATATTAATCAAAGCCACATGCCCTGTGTGAAAAAGTGTTTGACCCCCATAAAAGATATCATTACTGTGGTTTATTGCACCAGACTTTACAGTCTCTAGCCTTACTATTGCAACACAAAGACATCACTTAAATAGGACCTGCCTGACAAAGTGAAGACATCATAATATCATCCAAGGCTGGACATGATGCCCCCCTGCCTCAACTACTTAGAGGTGTCACTGAATGAATAGCTGCAGAAGCATTACTCACGGTCAATCACAACTCCCATCTTTGGCTGGAAGTCATTGTCAGTGAGCTGCCAGAGAGCAAAGGCTTCCTTTGGTGTATCCTGCAGCAGGCGAAAAGTGATGCTGATGGTGTGCTCTGGAGAGAAACCTGCAGGGTGAATAAACCTGGAAAAAAAAGGAGGGCCAAAGCACACTGTCATGACAGAAGAAGGAAATAATTTCTTTTTCTTGACATTAGACTTCTTTGGTAAAATACAACTAGTTCTGCAAAACACCTGAAGAGGGTTGACCACAAACACATTAAGCAGTGAATACACCAATACCAATAAGTAAAAAAAAAATCATTAAATTATTACATAAACACAAAGTAGAAATTACTCCATGGTCAAACAGCAGAAAACATATTCTGTAATAATTTCTGCTGAGAATACATGCATAAAAGAAGACACAGTAGAAAGTGTGCTTTTGAACTGAAATGTGAAATCAGAAAGTCTCACTTGGTGCTCTGTGTCAGTTGCACATCTCTGTACACGGTGTAGGCAGGCAGATTGTTGAAGACAAAGGGCTCGGCTGCCACTCCCTCCACTGATGAGTGAGCTTTCCGCGTCAGACCAAACACTTCCATCATGTTAAAACCTGAACCAATAAATAAAACCACAATACTCTGCAGAACTTTTATTGGCATGAGCTGGGTGAATATCTCTTGTCTTATATGAAATGTTTTGTGAAGACAGTCAGTCTCACCTTTAACGATGCCGTTCTGGATGGTGACTTCAGGACAAACTGCAACACAAGAAGGCAGTGTTGACACATTACAGGAAAAGACAGGAAAGCAGTTTGAATAGAAAACAGAGTTCTAAAGTATTTTACCTTAAATTGCAAAAAAAAAAATTTAAAAATCCATTAAATATATGAAATAAACATGCAGTGAACCAACCACTGCATGCTTATTTTAGTTTTTAAAAGAGAAGGACACTGAAGACAGTGCTCTAATGATAAATTACTGAGTAATGACTGAATAGCTCAGAAATAGAAGATGAAAAAATCAATCATTGCCCGGAAAACCAGCAACAATCTTAAAGTGTACTCTGAACATCACAAGTAATGGTTACCAACATGAACAAAAACACTTGCATGAAAGCAAGGATGGAGTGCACTTGTCCTTTTCCTGGATGGGTTCATAAAAGCATTAGTAAACAAGCAGCTCACAAAAACAGAAAATAAACATGTATCATTCAGTTCTGGTCAGAAATTGACAAACTTTTGCCATGGACATGAATGGCAAAAGTTTATTGATTTGAGACCTAAGATTCAATTACCGTAACTTATTCTAAATCTATGGCATTATGATTGTACAACAAAAAACTTCAACTAAAAAAATAAAAACTAAAGTTAGATGGAAACATTTTGGTGGATATTTTTTAATCCAAATGGGGTCAAATGACATACACCCCCATTATAATTGAATAAGTTTATTCCTTAGCAAGTTGGATTTTGACCACACTTATATTTTATCACTTACTTAGCAGAATAGGTAGAGTTGCTTTAAACAGGTTCTTCCTGTATAAGTTTTCAGTGTGTGAGGGAAAACCAACAACATAATGTAAGATTGTCTACTGCTGGTACTGCTAATGTCACAATTCTGGGCAGTTTGGGATTTGGCTTTTCCTCTGTGTTTGTGTTATAAACATTTACTGGCTTATTTATTTCAGATAAGGTTTTATATTTCCAGTTCATCCTGTTGGATCTAGTTTCTTTGTGTATTCTCACATTTTACTCTTTGTGCGTTTCAGTTTATGTCTGGTTCAAATGAAAAAAAATAATTACGCTGACTTTTTGACCTAGACGCGTTGATTATTGGAGGCGATTATCAGCATCTTATGAGATATTCCCTACACTACATTTTTTTATCTTATGAGATATTCCCTACACTACATTTTTTTATCTTATGAGATATTCCTGCCAAGTGTGGTGTGTTAATATCAGAGGTACATAGAGCAGCCAAAAAAAATGTACTCAAGCAAGAGTGAAAATGTATTTGATACAGCCACAGCTCCAGTGGAGCTAAGTAAGGGTGGCATTGGCTTATTTTCGGGAGGCAGAGTAAACAAATGTTTACTTTAATATAAATACACAAACAAACTTTCATGTAACATTTCAATTAAAAAATAACACAGTGCTGGTTCTGTTGGACCTCAGTGCAGCTTTTGACACTGCCGATCATGACATATTACTGAATCGACTGGAGAGTTGGGTCGGACTCTCCGGTCCAGTGCTCAACTGGCTTAAAACTTAAATAAAGAACAGGGATTTCTTTGTTTAAATTGGAAACTTGTCATGAAAGAGGTCAAAGGTCACATGTGGGGTACCCCAAAGTTCAATCCTAAGACCCCTCTTATTTAATATTTATATGCTCCCACTGGCTCAGGTTATAACAGGAAATACAATCAGCTACAATAACTACGCGGATGATACACAGCTCTGCATCATGATGTCACCAGGTGACTCTGAACCCATCCAATCACTGAACAGATGCTGAAAACAGATAAATGTGTGGATGTGCCAAAACTTTCTCCAGCTGAACAGAAACAAAACTGAAGTTATTATCTTTGGATCTAAAAAGGAGCGAACTAGAATCAATGCACAGCTTCAGTTATTACAACTGAAAACCAGCGATCAGGCCCGAAACCTAGGAGTAGTGATGGACTCTGACCTGAACCTTCAGAGCCACATTAAGACAGTCACAAAGTCGGCCTTCTATCACCTGAAGAACATCTCCAGGATTAGGGTTAATGTCTAATGTCTCAGCACAATCTAGAGAAACTCATCCATGCATTTATCTTTAGCCGCATTGATTACTGCAACAGCATCTTCACAGGTCTGACTAATAAATCAATCAAACAGCTGCAGCTGATCCAGAACGCTGCTGCTGATGTTCTGACTAAAACCAGGAAGACAGAGCACATAACACCAATTTTAAAATCCCTACACTGGCTCCTGAAGTTCAAAGAATAGACTTTAAAATACTGTTAGTTTATAAATCACTAAATGGCTTAGCACCACAATATATTAAAGA
>NW_015114426.1:111182-123618 GCF_001443285.1 Poecilia latipinna | reverse complement strand
CTCAGGTCTTCTGGTTCTGCTCTGCATCCCCAGAACCAGAACCAAACAAGGAGAAGCAGCATTCAGCTTGTGTGCTCCACAAATCTGGAAGAAACTTCTAGAAAACTGTAAAACAGCTGAAACACTGACTTCCTTTAAATCTCGACTAAAAACCCACCTGTTTGGAGTTGTATTTGAAACGTAATCAATTACGAAATTAATAATGGCACTTGACTTAAAGTAATGTTTTGATTGTTGATTCCATGTTGCATGACTTTGTGTTTTTTGGATGTAGAGCACTTTGAAATGCCTTGCTTCTGAAATGTGCTATACAAATAAAATTTGATCGATTGATTGACTGATTGATTTCTGACCATGTGTGAAACTTGTTCACCCATTTCTTGTTTTTAAAATCCCTCCAATTAAAAGTTGTGTATTTATTACAACTCAGTAAAAGAACAGTTTAAATGAAAAATCATACATGATAGTGATATTATTCTGTGTGATGAGTAAATTGTCTTTCTTTCTTGCAGAAACTTTGAATTATTTCTTCTCATACTGTAAAACAATGTAAGACTTCAGACTAAAAGAAATCCTGAGCTGCTCTGAAAGCAAAAGAAGCAACGTTTAAAGAGATTCACCTTCATTGTGTACAGGATATATCCGAGGAGGAATGGGAATTCTGGCTGGAGCTGGAGCTGTGAAAAGATAAATCAAAAGAGCATGCAGCATTACTGGAATAACTACTTGTATTTTAATTTCATTGCTTTGGAGACTTTCAAAGATTTGTGTAAATAAATAAATTAACACATAAAAAAATCCCTTTTACTCAACAGAGATATAAGCTGTTGGTTGCTGTTTATATGCATAGTAAGATCTCTAGTATTGGCCCAAATTAAAATAAGACATAACCCTAACCCTATTACTGCACACCTGTAGGATGGAGAATGGAGACGGCAGCGCCCTCTGCAGAGCCGAGAAGCGAATGCACGCTGATACGATACAGGGTTTCAGGTTCCAGGTGGTTGAAGCAGTAGCTGTTGGTGGACTCATCCACAGTTTCCTGTTTTATTTGCTTGTCTATAAATAAAGAGTGAGAACCAACAAAGATGTTTACTCCAGCCAATGTGTTTTCAGAAACATGTTGAGCACAAACTTCTAGATCACCTTTAACTGACTGCATGACAACACGGTACCCATCAACCGCCAACACGGGCCTCCAGGACAAACAGATACTGGAGTGGTCCGATCTGACGACGCTTATGCTGCTCACACGCAGACTGGCTGCAGGGATGGACACACAAATATGAGGGAAAAGAAACTAGATCACAGACGAAGTAGAAAACCCGATGAAACCTGTAAGAACCAGAAGGAACTGATAACAGGTTTCACATTTTTATTAGTTTTTTTTATTTATAAGTTCATGGAAACTAATGTCATTTTTTGTTAATATTCCCCATTTAAATAAGCCACATCTTGCATATATTAATCTTTGCAAAACTTGTTTGCAAAAAAATAATTGTTCTGTGTTCACTTTTGTGTTTGAAAAATATTTATATATTATTTTTAGCTTCCTGTTTAACAGAGTTTGTTTCTTTGTTTGCGGAACTGAACCTCTGCTGTGATCATAAACCTTTTGTTTTTGATCATTTTTGTGAAAAATTTGCAATAAACTCTCAATCATGCATTAATGTGAAAAAATGCAAACATTTGTTGATGTAAACCCACACCCTCTACTCTTGCTGGCCACTCACTAACACATTTCAGTGGAATCTTAAACATACTTCCAGTGTTATGAGAGTTATTCCCAAGAATATTTGTTACAACACAGAAATAACCATCTGCAAATGTTCTTACTTTTTAGGTGTTGTGTTTGAGGAATAGTGAACATGAGTGAACATGTTTTAGCCCCTTACCCTTTAAAAGTGGTGTTGTAATTTAGAGTTCCTCAAGCATTCTGAGGGTCTCATTTGTGTCAAAATACTAAACTGAGAAATATGGAGCAGTGACAAAATAAATAATAACAAGGGCAAAAACAAAATTTACTACAGCGGAGTATTAGTATCTTGAGTAGCGTGTTTAGGAAACAGGTGATTTGATTAGGCCCAAGTTCACATACCGGTTTTGCCTTGAGCTGAGCCGCTGCCTCCTTCTTTGTTGCGATACTCTGCAGTGACTAAGATGCTATAACGTGTATCTGGCTGCAATGACTCCAGCACCACCTGCTTATGACCACCAGGGACCAACACCTGCAGGCAACAACACAGTTTTTCAGACTGCCAACACAGGCAGGAGGATTTGGAGTTTCTCTCTGACCCACAGTGATTTGTGATTCTTTGGAACAAGGCCCAAAACAGCCAGAAGTAACGCTAAGAGCCCACTCACAGTTCCATCCTGGGTCTCAGCTCCGGTCAGTGGTGTGTAAGAAACCCGGTACTGGAGGACGTGAGCATTTGGAGGCACCCAGCTGACCAACATGCTAACTGCAGTTTCTTCTGACACAGATAGACTGGAGGGGCCTCCGCCTGACACTGCAGCAACAAACAACATGTTACACTTTTTTCAGATTCTGCCCAAAACAGAAAAAGAGAAAATCATTTTTACAAACAAGCTGAGTGGAAAACCTGAACATCCATATTTTGTTTGGTAGAAAATACCCCAAAACTTTGTTTTAACCTTCATGTCATTTGTATTTCTATTCTTCCTCACTTTTCTAAAGTTGATGGACTTTAGAAAAGTCCATCAATGTAAACAAACTATTTCTTATATAGTTGAAATGCATGCACTTATTTGTGCTCCTTATAAAAAGAGACATCCTAACAGATGTGGTTCTTCTTGTGCTAGATATTCTGAAAGCAATAATCTAATTTGAGCCTATAAATTCTGAAGTAGCACCCTGGTATTGGCACTCATTTGCGATTTCAAGATCCAAATTTTCTTTCAATCCCAATTTTAATACAAAAGCCAAATTCTGTTAATATCTCACAGTCATAACTGACTGTTAAAATCCAGAGTTTCAAACATCAAAAATTTTTGACATTTGAAACTCATACATGTTTAAGTTTTTTCTGGAAAATTTCTGAGATTATTGTAAAACATTTTTGAGTTTTTGGTGGAAATGTACTTTTTTTTGGAACTCATAGGTATATATTGAAAACCTTTAGAAAAGCTTGAGAAATAATAAAGACATTTAAAGGGAAGCAAACTGAATTATTGGGTGGTTTATAATTTTTGCACAGTAGAGTGTGTAGATAAATATTATGGACTTACAGGTACTGTATCGAATGGCCACAGCCTCACTCTGAGCTCCATCTCCATAAAGTGCAGACAGAGAGATCTGGTATTCTTTATCCTCCTCCACTCCCTCCAGGATCGCTCCTTCATTGTCTCCGTTCACCTTCAGCTAAAACACACATGAAACCAACCAACCAACCAACCAACCAACCAACCAACCAACCAACCAACCAACCATACATACATACATACATACATACATACATACATACATATATACATATATACATACATACATACATACATACATACATACATTCAGCTGAAACCCACATAAAAGCAACAATATAAAGACATTTTAGAAGACTGCCTCGCCTTTCCCTCCTCACCTGCCTCAGGTCTCCTTCACTTAAAGAGATCCATTTGATGAGGTAATAGACCACATCATCTGCTGCTGCCGCCCAGCGTACCGTAATTTCACTGCCCGAGAAATTAGTCACCTTGAGATCTGATGGAGAAGGCACCTTCACTGGCAGAGAGGAAAAAGGTGGTGAAAAAACCCTCAAAAAGAAGAATCAGAGACTGGATGTGTGTGTATGTTGACTTACGTGTTGTGACGTTACTGGTGAGTGTGGCAGACAGGCCTTGTGGGTAGTGGGACTGGACTGAAACCAGGTATCGGGACAGAGATGAAAGGCTTTGCAGCACCACAGAGTTCTGGCCTTTTACCTCCATCTGGGGGAAAAAAACTATTTCAAACATTTTCACATGCCGAGCTATCTATGAACTAGCATAAATGTGTATTATGCTATTATAAGGTGTCATAGACCCCTACTGAAACTCAGAAAAGGAAATATTTCAACACAAATGGAAAAAATGTCAATAATTTAACATTTCTAATGTTGAACTACAACAGAAGATTAGAGCAACTGTACCTGACATTCTATATCAAATTAATCAAATTGTCATTGATCAGTATCTCTTTCATGATGCTTGAAAAGGAATCAAAGTCGATCAGTGAAGATGTGACATTCCTTTTATCTGCTTAGATAATGATTTCCCACATGGAGATAGATGTACATGCAATTATTTGTACTGAAGTACCTTGAAAGTAATTTCCATAGTGCATGATGTTTGTTTTAACAAAAAACATTGTAAAAGCACAGAATCCTGTGGAACTTGCATCTTCCTTTCTTTTGTTTGGATCTCCATTAATTCTACTTCCACGCATCTACTCTTCCACAATGGTCCACAATTCAGAACTAAGAAACCTAAGAGTGATGCTCTCCATTAAATTGAGCCTTTAACAATGAAGCAACACACTGGTATTGCTGCTCATATGAAGTTTCCTGATCTACTTTTTTCCTTCTGTTTCATTAAAATATTAATCCTGTTCTTCTGATATCTCACAGCCTTATGTTTTCTTAGTATGAACAAAGAAAGTTGCTCAATGTAAAAACAATGTACATAGACATATATACAAGAAAACAGCATTCCTGATAATTCTTTAACTTTAAAATGTATTTATTGTGAGCAAAGTGGAACAGAAGACAAATTCCTTGTGGTGAATAAAGCTGATTACATTTCTGGATATCTAGACATAGAAACAGCTCTGCTGTGTGGCTAGTTGATGACATGAAGCAGAAGTAGGAATAACTGAAAAATAAATGAACACAATACAATTTTACCTGCTTAATGTCACTACCGTGATTGGTGCTGTAGGTGATTCTGTGGCCTGGGACATCCACAGCACCAGGGACCCAGCTCACCTTTATCATGCTGTGGGTTACAATCGGGAAGTGAATTCCAACTGGAGCTGGGAGGGGTACTTAAGGATCCGGAGGGATCCGGATTTAGGAAAAACAAGATGAAGTGAAAAAATGTTTCAGGTAAATAAGACAGAGAGATGGAAATGCTAATGAGAATGCTCAGGGATTCACTTACGTGTGCGGGAGACTGAAGTGACTGGATCACTGGGCTCTTCATCATAGAGAGCATAAAGAGTGACAGAGTAGTCTGTTTCTGGCTGCAAGCCTGCCAGCTCCACCACTGTCTGGCCTGCACTGAATTTCTCCTGTCCATAAATGATACAAAACATTAATTAGGGTTGGAGCCATGTTATCCTCTTCCAAAAAAAATCAGTTTATGATGTACTAATATATTAAATTTGACCCTGAATATGTTGCCTGCGATTATTCCTTTTAGTAGTTAGATACAGAAGCACCACATTTAGGGGAAAGGCTTGTAAATTTGCAAATGTTATTTATATCTTTAATGTTTGGTCAAATATTTCTTTGTGGTAAAAATTCTTCTTGGTAATAAATCTTATACCACTGGAAATTTGTTTATTTCCACTTAAATGGTGCCACATTTGGAAGGAAAGCATATTAAGTAAAATCTTCCCTGCCAATGCCAAACAGCTCATTCTTCTATTAGCTCTTGTTTTTTTTTGTCATTTATTGCAAATAGATAATTAAAGTTTGATTAAACCAGACCTATTGGTCGAACTGGGGAGATGGGAGGTTATGTGCTGCTTCATCAGCCTCTTCACATCATAGGAGCGAGTGCTACGGGTCGATAATCATTCAGACTGGTTACTGTGGACCTTTTTGGCAATAGTATGACAATGACCTACTTGAAACATTTTGGTACAATAGCCTGGTTTGGAGAGATGCTTTAAATGTCTGTCAGGACAGAGGCTAATTGGTCCTTGAGTATTTTCTCTAGGATGTTGTCTAATCCTATTCGTGTTCCTTTCTGTCTTGGTTCTGTAGCCATCGGCTCTTTAAAGTTGTAGGCCTGCTCATCCAGTCTTGGCACTGTTTTCAATGTTAGGTTGTTGTTCAGTACCGCAAACCTGCCCTGTCAAGGTCATTTAGGGAGTCAGTGTCATCCTTGCTGGAAGCTTGGTCCCCCTGCCCCCCATTGTTTGCAATCACCTGGATGCCGCCACACATTGCTCGTGGTGTTCAGGTTGTGGAAAAAAACTCTTGGATTTTGCTTTGGCTTCCTTATGCCATGACGTTGTCTGAAATTCCTTTTAACACACATGACAGATACTCATCCACATTGAAGCTCTGGTCATATGTAGCCGCTTCTCTGTCCATATCCCAGGTTGTGCATTCAAAACAATCTCATTGAGCCTCCCCAGCACCGTCAGCCCACACTCTCACCTGTTTCACAGAGGGCCTCTCTCTGATCACCATGACAATCAGAGGAGCCTAGATGGGGACATTGTACTGCTCGATAGGCCTTTCAGATCAAGAGCATTTGTTCCTCTGGTTTGAATGCACACGTTAATGGAAATATGGGAAGAGAGTTTTCATTTTAGTCTGATTAAAGACCGGCCACTATGAAAACCTCCTCAGGATGAGTGCTTTTTAGGTTGCTGATGGATTGGTAGAGAACATTTAGACCCTCTGTAGGGTTAGGCTCTGGAGGGGCAGGGGTGCTGTGGTGAACTCTTGATGCAAAAAAACATCACATCTATATGTGCCTGCAATAGTTCACCAGAAAAAAAAAGTTTTTTCAGATACTATTTTACCTTTAAAGATGCATTTTACTATGTAAAATCAACTTTTTAAAGCTTTAAATAATGTTTTAATGTTATTTCCTCATCAAAAACGTATTTGGAGTGTTGCCTTGATTCTTTTAATCATGTTTAAGAAATCCTTTAATTTTACGTGGCAACCACTTTGGGGGCCTAAACCCTTTTCTGGGACTTAACACTGCCTTCAAGATGTAAATCCTCCTTGGAGCTGCAACTCCTAAGCTTCCGTCTCAAAGAGACGTGCAACTCCCCCTCTCAGCTCCATCAGACTAGCCAGCAGCAATTAGCAAACACCTGGTGGAACTGTGCATCTGTGGAGCTCAGTACAGGAGCTACTTCTCAGTGCAACGCTGCTAAAAAAAATGTTGTTAAAGGGTTAATAAAGGAGCTATGTAGAGATGACTTCCTGAACGTGGAGTTTCAGAAAGAGCAGGAGTTTCTTAAGGAGACAGAGACCCAATTTCAAGGCATTAAATTACAAAGTCAAATTTCTTTTAATTATATTTGTTACATGCAGCATTTTTATAACACAATTGGGTAACTATTGTGGTAAATGTTCTTATTAATAATATTGAAACACTGAATTAATCAGAGAAATGTGCATTTGTCTTTTAGGTATTTATTTAGAAGACCAGAGTAAAAAGAAAAATATTGATTCTCAGAGATCAGTGAGAGAGAGTAGAAAGGAAAGAGGAAGAAGTGAAACTTAACACATAAAATTCTTCTTTTATATCTTTTCAGTCACGTACATGGTGCCTTATATCCAGCTCTCTCCTATAGAGAGTTTCTCTCAGTCTTTTCCATCTCCGGTTAATCTCTGTCCCTAAATCAAACCCTGTTCAAAGGAGTTTCGGTGGAAAGGAGAAGAAAAATGTCTCCTCTGACACTTCCGTTATGAGTTCTATAAGAAAAACACCTGCTTCATATCAGTTTGTTCTGATAAGCCAAAGTTTATTAGGTCTTAACACTATGTTACCTAATTGTGTTATAAAATGGCACTGTGTCTGGAAAATATATAAAAGTGTTCTTTGCAATATTGATTTTTTAATTTGATTATTTTTTTATTTTAATTTTTGATTTGAGTAAATTCTGATTTTAGATTTTCACTTCTTACCTCCTTTGCATCTTCAGGCTCTCCGTCGCTGAGTGCTGAGTATAGGATCATGTAATCAGTTGCACCAGGAGCTGGACTCCAACTTACTTGCAAAGTGCTGTAAGAGGAGGGAGTCACTTCCAAGTTGGATGGCATAACCAGAGGCACTGAAGAAGAAGCATTAAGAATGACAATGAGGAGAGGACATAAAACAATGTGGCATCCAATATAGTACTCCACTGGTTTATGTTTGTATGATTTGTGTTTGTGCTTTAAGCTGTGTGGATAATTTCGGTCTGCTTTAACTGTTTTGAACATGCTTAACAAAAAAATGGTTTCCATAGTTACCACACAGAGCCAGACAAAGACTGGGCAGAGAAAAAGAGGGCATAAAAAAAACATGTCCATTTTAAGTGGTCTCCTAATTTTTTCCAGATTTGTGCTACCAAATTCAAATCAGCCTCTTAAAACTATGAATCAGAAATATATATCCTACTCAAGATGTACAAAATGTAAAATAAAATCATATTTTGTGTTAGTTTATTTTTATCCTTGTGTTAATTATGATTATAAAACATTTAACCAGTTCAAACTTCCTTCTTTTCTGCACAAACTGAATAAGAAAAAGATTAATTAAATAAAATTTTTAAAGTTGGTTTTACTGTAGAATTATTTCATGGAGCCAATTAGAGCATTTAGTATTGTCTCCTTTTATTCCAATCCTTCTGTCCAGAAATGTTGGCGTTTTCAGTAAAGCAGCTGACATGCAGCAGCACTCTGATACAAATCAATGACAGAGGAGTTTCACAGAAAGATTTACTGAAACTTTCTAGTCTGGACCATACAATTTTGAGAATGTGATTCCTTTTTGTGCAGAAAGATTATATAATCTGCATCAAACAAGAACTCAAAGATATAAATGCTCTTCATTTCACATCCAAACACAGTAATCAATCAGCAAATTTCCTTTTTTTTTTGTTTTACATCTTTTAATGTACTTAAAGGCATTAGTATAAGAGTGTTCAAGCCTAGTCTTCCAGAGTTACAATCCTTCAACTTTCAGATGCATCCCTGTTCCAACACACTTGAATCAAATGAATGTTTTGTTACCAGGCCTATTGAAAGCTGAATAACATTTAGTGAGTCAATTGAGCCATTTGATTTAGGTCTGTTGGAGTAGGGATGCATCTAAAAGTTGAGAATGGTAGCTCTAAAGGAGTTAACGTCTTTTAGCAAAAGCATACTAAAAGCTCCAAATCCACTTGTAACTAGGAAACCTAAGAGTGATCCTCTCCATCTCAGCTAAATCGCGCCTTTAACAATGAAGCAACACACTGCTGTTGATGCTCATCTGATGTTTTCTGATCCACTTCTTTCCTGTTTGTTCAAAACAGTAACCCTGTTCCCAGCCTTGTGTTTCTTAAAACTAGCAAAGAATGTTGCTGAATGTAAAAACGATAGATACAATCTAAATTATTTCATAACAACAATATAACATGTTTATAACAACAATATAACATGTTTATATTTAAAAATATAAAAAGCATTTTGAATCTGTAGTATTGTTTGTTCAAATTATTAAGGCTGCAATCAATTGTTCTTCATTTTATACAATGAAGGACAATTCATTGTTTAAAATGTCCTTGAAATAAGAATTCATCTGTCAACTTCCCTTCACACAAACAGTGACTTATTGATGATGTCTAATACCAGATCTGTTTGTTTTTTGTCCTAATCTGAAGAGGAAGCCCTTTTCAATTCCCATAAAATACAATATTCATCAGCTATGTCATGCTCACATGTAGTGACAGTTCCTCTGAGGGCCAAGCCAACGCTGCTGGTGTACACAGGAAATATGGAGATGTGATAGAGAGTCTGAGAGGAGAGGCCATCGAGCAGAACAGTGGATTCAGAGCCAGATAAAACCACCTGCAGACACATTTTTACAGTCACATGAAGAAATGTGTAGATTGTTCTAGTTTTCTGTAGCTTAATAAAAACACAATCTACCTTACCTACACTGTATTCTTTTAATGGTGGCAACAATAGTCTAGCTATGGAAAAAATTAAGAGATCACGCACTGAGCTCCATTGAAAACCTCATAGTTATTCCACCAAATATTGATTTCTAAATTCTTCCTGAGTTAAAAAATTAGTATTGTTGTTTCTAAATGAATATGAACTTAGTTTCCTTGCATTATTTGAGATCTGAAAAAAAAAATGCAACTTTTTCATTATTTTGACCATTTCTCATTTTATGCAAATAAATGCAAAATTTTTGCTTGGAATTTCTTAGACATGTTATCAGTAGTTCATAGAATAAAATAACAATGTTTAATTTACTCAACTCTAACCCTATAAAATGTAAAATCAGAGAAACAGAGATCATTTTAAGTGGTCTCTTAATTTTTTCCAGAGTTGTATAAATATGCAGCTTCTCTGCTTCAGTTTAAACACTCCAGTGGTGCATTACTATCATTGTCACGTAACCAAGTAAACACCACATGGTTAACGCCCTCCTGAAACATACACAACAATAAGATGGAAAGAAATACCAGTTAATATTGGCCCACTTTTATCAGAAGGATACTGACCAAAGTGCCCAATATCGGCTGATATCAGTATTAAAGCCTGTATATCAGCATGCCTAGATGTAGGAGTGTAGTTCTAACCTCCTGTGGACTCTGACTCTCAGCACTGTGGTAAACCACTCTGTACTGCTGGACGGTCTGGACAGGATTGGTCCAGTGCAGCTTCACTTGTCTGGATCCAAGTTGGGAAAACCTCAGATCAGTAGGACTGGGAAAGGAGAGGCCTGGTTGTGTGGTGGGTGCAGGCTCCATTCCTAAAAATACAACAAATCACACCTTAAGATGACATATTTTTCATTTCAGGTGACTGTACAATCACTTTGAGCCCACAGACAAAGTATCTGTGCGTAGGTAGACAGAAGTGTAGGGTACGTTTTGAGATGCCACGGTCCTCTATCCTCCTGCACAGAATGTGAACCAGCCGAGCGACCAGCTTGCTGAGCAGGGGGAAATCATTTACGTTGTAGACGTTCAGATCAACTGGCTCTGATGCCACCTGCCTCAATTCAGCTTCGTCAGCATTTTTCACACCTAAAAACACAAACTTATAAAATTTATCAACCTCATTGGCAGAAGAAAAGGTGTCCTAGCAGAGTTAAAATTAGAGTTCATAAGACTAATTTTACAGTTTGAAAAAAAAAACAAATGATTGTAAATTAAACACAGGGGATAATCTCATTAAATAAGAGCTTACAGTGTATCTGGAATGAAAACACTGCATTAAAAGCTAAAATTTGCCTTCTACATTCTACACACTCTACCATAGATTGCATACATAAGCTCTGGTTGACCTCTTGGATGGTTTTCCAATCTCTGCAAGAGAACAACTGAGCTCTAATAACTATTTTAATTTGTAAATAATGAATACCATGGGGCTTTTTGGGACATTTGCTGTTCCCAAAAAGCCCTGTGGTATTGTTAAGAACATTTGTGATTTGATACAATGCAGTCTAAGGGGTCTATAGACAACTCCTCCTCTTTTACCTTAACTGCTTGGTTTCTGCAATGAAAACTGTAAGATCTTATGTAATTCAGTACAAGTGGATTCCAGTCAAGTTGCAGAAACATCTGAGGGATAATCAGTGGTAACATGATGCAGCTGAGTATCCTTTGCTAGTGTGAATACTTATGTAGATGGGATTTTCTTTGTTGTTGTTTTTTTTTATTATTAAACAAATGTGCAACTTTTTATACTTTGTCATTCTGGGATATTACAAATAACAACATACTGTAAATAAGGTAGAAAAAATGACACAAGATGCATGCTGTCAGGATAAACTCAAAACTCAAAGCAATGTTTTTCACTCTCACCTACAGCGATGATTTCCACGCCTGCATTCTTCAGCCGGTTAGCTGCTGCAATGGCATCATCCTGAGACTTCCCATCAGTCAACAGAACCAGGAAAAATGGTGCACTGGCTCGCGCTCCTGCCTTAGGCTTCATGTTTTCCTCCATGACGTGGAGCAGTGCCTGTCCTAGGAGAAAACTGCCTGGTTACACACTGGCAGACATGAAAAGAGTTGAAGCTGAATTTCCCTACCTGTAAATGTGTTTCCTCCTTTGTATCTGAAATTCCTCACTGCCTCCAACAGCTGCTCTTTCGTGGTGAAGTTACCGAGGTGCCACTCAGTGCGAGGGTCTCCGCTGTACTGGGTCAGCCCTGCAGCACACAGTACACTAATACTTGCCCGATTTTTCTCTCCTTTAGAGGGTCTAGCTTCAGATAGAGAACCAGTTCATTCCTGCTGGTGGCCTGGTCCTCACCGATTTGAATGTGGTTTGGTCCAATGTTGAAAGGCGTCACCAGACCCTCCAGAAAGTCTCTGACCCGCCTGAAGTTGGTGCGTCCGATGCTCCAGGAGCCGTCAACCAACAGCATGATGTCTGCTGCCGCGTCACTCTCACACTCATATGGCTTCCTCTGGGGAAAGCCTAAACTCCAAGACACAAAGATAGATTTGCCGGGGTTCGAATCCAGGCTGGGGCAA
>NW_015114426.1:102146-105428 GCF_001443285.1 Poecilia latipinna | reverse complement strand
ATATATATATATATATATATATATATATATATATATATATAGTATTAAATTAAATGGTTGAATGCAAATCCACCCCACACTTTTCAGATTTCTACTTGTAAAAATCTTGAAAGCCATTTGTTAATTGTCTTCTGCTTCACAATGAGGAGACAGAGGACACGTGTATCCTGCAGCTACACAGGACAGCCTGTCATTATCACTTATCAGTGAACACTGTCATCATGCTCCGAACCAGCACTTACTGCTCTGAAATATTATGTTTTTCTAGCGTGTATTTTTAGACATATTTCATGCAAAGGTTTGCTGCTAAGCTTAAAATTGTTTAGAATAACTTTTGCTTGTCAGTACGGCTGTGTTTTAGGGCCATGCTAATAAAAGAAAAATAATTAAAATAATGAGAACAGTTATAATATTGCCAGAACAAAGTCATAATATTACAACTTTATTCTGGCAATAATATGACTATTCTTGAAATTATATGACTTCATTCTCATATTATTACAACTTTATTCTCATAATATTATGACTTTATTGTTATAGTACAATGACTTAGTTCTTGTAATATTATGACTTTATTCTTGTAATATTAGAACTTTATTCTCACATTGTTACAGCTATATTCTCATATTTCGACTTAAGCTTAACCCTATATTCGTATGACTTTGATCTTGTCATATTAAAACTTTATTTTCATAACACTTTGAGTTTATTCTAATAACATTGTGACTATTCTCATGATATTGTGACTTTATTCTTGTATGAGTCTATTTTTGTAATATGACCCTATAATCATTATGATGACTTTATTCTCATATTATTTTGACTTTCTTCTCCAAATATTTCGACTTTATTGTCGCTATATTATGATTTTATTCTCGTGAAATTATGACTTTTTTCTTGCAATGTTATGACTTTAATCTCATAATATTACTGCAATAATTTAATCTTAATCTTAAGATGAACAATAAAATTCTCCCACAATTTTTCCTTTAATTTTCTCTGCAGAAATTTGTGTCTTTCTGTGATTTTGGCAGCTGGTATTTTACCCTGTTTCATCCCATGCTCCTCCTTGTTTTCCACCGTGGAACTATGCCGCTCCTTGTCTTTCTTCCTCTTCCTCTTCTCTCTGGTGCTTTTCTCAGGGGGCTCATCAGGGTATTCGGAAGCGCTTTCTGTGGCTGAGGGCTCTGGGGACCAGAGGTAATGGCAAATACATGGGTGGGGTTAAAGTAAGATAAGACAAGGTTGTTCCCAGAGAAGCTGGGGTAATACAGGAAAAACATCAAAGGGAAAAGTGAGGGAAAAAAAACTAAGTTTGCTTTTAATAAATAAACATTTTCTCTTAAGATAAGCAGTATTTATGGCTTATTTGTCATTTACAAAAACAGAAATACAAAATCTCTTCTTGTTTGATGGATTTATATCTTTCACATCTCTCACTTGGTGCAGTCTTAACAGTACATGTTTTTATCAGTCACTTTTGAAAGATCCCACAAGTTTCCATGCAAGAGCCTCTTAGCTAAAACCACATGGAGAATGTCTACCAGAAACATCTAATCTCCACCATCAGAAATGTTAGTACTTTTTGTGAAAAGATCTGAATTAAATGGAAAAAATTCATTGTGTTGAACTGTCCAGAATTTGTGTGACCCTGTACTGCTTTTATTGTATTTTGAGTTATTTACATGTTGTATGTGTTTGCCTCTTTTTTTTCTTTCTTTGTGTTCATGTAACCTTATGTTTAGTTATGATAAGGAAGGCTTGGGGAAAAAAAAAACTAAATCAAATTGAAACAACTTGTCAATTAATTTCTACCTTTGAATCTTCCCACAAGTCTTGTTGCAGAAGTTATATTAAAATCTTTGACTTGTCTCATGTTGTTAGTTCTCTAATCATTTTACTCTGACATGAGTCCTTGGGTTCATCAAAGTATTATTTTAAACTGCTAGCATATAGCACCTGCAGTTGTGATGGTGGCAGCAGTGGTGAGAGTGGGGTCTGGAAACAGAACTGTTGGCAGGTCCAGCAGAACAGCTGTCGAATCGTCCAGGTCCCCTGAGCCCGACCCACCTGGGATCAACTTCCTACGGTTCTCACGGCTACCGCTGCGGATCATCTCCTCCTCTCGCAGACCCTCCACTGTGAAACAAAAAGTTCAGTGTAATTACCCAAAATGGATCTCACACATTCCTTTTCAGGTGCTCGTGGGTAAAAAAA
The DNA here is from genome assembly GCF_001443285.1 of Poecilia latipinna. Lineage (NCBI taxonomy): Eukaryota > Metazoa > Chordata > Actinopteri > Cyprinodontiformes > Poeciliidae > Poecilia > Poecilia latipinna. The sequence continues at coordinate 103,211 of NW_015114426.1, read as the reverse complement.
AAAAGCTCTAAAACTTACCACAACACAAAAATACAACTGTTTTAAAATCACCTGATGTTCACATGTTTAAAGGTAAGAGATTCCTAAGAACAGGAATCCAGTGTAACCTTGGTTCTGACTGGGAACAAGACCCTGAGGGAGTGAAAAAAAAATCCAAAAGACAAAGACACATCAAGAAGGAATTCCCAGACCGCCATACTTCCAGCCTGACAGCTAGAGTGCTACAAATTTCCAAGTCAAGGTGTTTTCTTTGTAATGTGCCTGAACATGCTCAAGTCATCACAGAAACCTGCTATCAGCTGCGTGTTTAGCAAGTACCTGAAGGGTACACTATGCTCCAGGACAGGAATCCATCAGGCTGACTAAAAACATACAATATGAGAGGCATTCACAAATCAAGAGGAAATCAGCCGGCATGTACCTCAGATCGGGATAAATTTTACTTCTGTAGATGGTAAAAGAAGACAGTAGAGTTTCTATCTGCACACTTACCCTAATCCTTAAAATATCTTCTAACCCTACTAATTCTGTCACAATGTTTGCCAAAGGCCATCATTAAGGTTGAGTTTGGGTTGTCCAGGATGGATAATTCACAATCTAGGAGACACTAAGCTCATTAAAGTGTATGAAGCAGCTTTAAAATCAATTTAAGAAGGGTGTGTGTGTGTAATCAAAATGTGTTTATACTTAGTGAGAGTGAGACTGTATATTCTTGGTCAACAAAAGGCGCACAGGTTCGCAGAGGCTGCAGTATTTTTGAATATGAGTTATCATCTTTATTTGTGACTTGGCTGTCCAACCAGAGTACCTAGCTGTGTTTCCCTTGACCTCTAAATTGCACAAATCGGAATTTCCGCAATTCATTTAACGGAAACACGTCAATGGAAACTGGTCAATTTTGAAAAGCATTTTGTTAAGACTTTTTTGTGCTAGGATGAGGTGATTTTCTGGCTGAATCGAAATTACTGTATTTCACAAAAATGGAGCTAATAGCGAAAATTCAAACTGGAAGACTCCATCCCCTCCGTTCATCCATCGGCGTCATGCTCATCTCCGACCTCAGCG
>NW_015114426.1:96279-97438 GCF_001443285.1 Poecilia latipinna | reverse complement strand
CAGAGGGTTAGAGTCCCAGTTAAATGACGTTTAACTGAAGTCCTAAAAGGGGTACAGGTTTTGTTGTTTTTGTCTTTTTTAATCTTTTTTTTTAATCTCTTTCTCTTCCTCACATGCTGTTTTTAATTTAATTATGTAAAGCACTTTGAAATGCCTTGCTGCTGAAATGTGCTATACAAATAAAATTTGATAGATTGATTGAATGATGTGACGCCAATCTTATCCACCGATATTAAAACTGCAGTCGGTGGACCCCTTGTTTTTAGTCCCCAACCTAATCACTAATGTCAAACCTTTTAAGGTCCATTCAAATAACTGCATTCTGACTTGTGAAGCATTCAGACAAAAGACAGAAATTAAACTCAAGTGATGAAGGTGAATTCATCACTTGGTGAGGAGCTGTTAGTTCCTCACCAGAGAACTAACAGCTGAACACTTGGTAGAGTAGATAATTAACTAATGGATGTCCTGATGATCTTTGCTTGACTTTAAGAGAAAAGTTCTAAAACTTAAGCAAAGTATGATGAAATTGACTTACTCTCAAACTAGACATATTATATTCTATTAAATTACTCTAAAATGTTTCAAAAGCTGGTCCTAAATAAATATATCCTGTAATTTAATCCACAGTTGATGTTGAGTTTCTTACAGGTAAATCGCCTTTTTGCCAGAAGCTTCTCCGCCGTCCCGTTCAGAACGAAGACTTGGAGGGAGTATTCCTGACTGGAGTCCAGTCCCGCCACTGTTGCTCGGCCTCGGGTGGTGGTCAGCATCAGCTCTGGTTGCTGCTCTTCTAGAAAAAAAATGAATGATTCATCAATCTGTATTCTGCTGTCCTTTCAATCCACAGTGAAAGCTGCTTAGTTCCTCGCAAAACTATTGACATCTCTTGAATGTTTTTACCTTCTGTCACATTGTCACAAATTTCAATGTAATTTGTTGTATTTAATGTAATAGGCCAACAAAAGGTTGGACGATATGGCTGAAAATGTATCACAATATAAAAGCCTTTCAAATTAGCCGATATCGATAATTGTCAATATTGATAATGATTGATTAGTTTTATGTTTTAAATATCTGAAATACTGCCAATCGTGACCTTCCCTGTTTTATTCGCAGTTTTCACTTCACACCGTTATTTATTTTTAAGCAGTTAGCC
>NW_015114426.1:80535-92667 GCF_001443285.1 Poecilia latipinna | reverse complement strand
ATTTCTCAACAGGTTGTTGCTAGGTAACCAAAGAGTGAGTGAGTTAGTTGATGCCACCAACATTTCTTAGCTTAGAGGCTAAAGTCTTTCCTATGCCTTCATAAGAAAGGCTTGGACTTCTGATAGTCCAACATACTTCCCTCTGAACATAAAGCAGGGGTTGTTTCAACTCTATTTCCAGACGAATATATTTATTAGGGAATCTTAGAAGTTATAACTTTCACCAGTTTAGCACAGCTTGGAAAATATTCTCACCTGACATTGTTCTGACCCGAACTTTGTATCCTTGAACGGGACCATCGGCCTCCTTCCACTTCATCTGCAATCGGTCCTCAGACAGAACGGTCAGCTTCAGACGACCTTGGCGGTAACGAAGATTTGGAAGAGAGCAACATTTAGGATTTAAAAAGGATCTCTGTCTGTTGTTGAGGTGATTATTCAGGATTTTTTAAGATCAAAGGCTCAAACTGGGATGCTATCTTGGTTCCTCTCGCTCTCCCATGGCGGTCTAGCCCCTCTCACTTCCTCCTACACAAATCAAATCCCTCTCTTGTTCTGACTTCATCTGCATAATTTCCAGCAGGGGTTTCCCAACAAGTGGTATCTTTCATGTCCCTGTCGTCCTGCCCTCTATCCGTCCTCATCTCCAGCTGCCCCCCATCCGTCAAAGCAAGCCCTGTCCTCTGGACTGGAGCAGAAACAGGAACAGGACGCCAAGAGGGTCAAAGGTCATGTCAGAGCAGCGTCACTCAGTTACAGTATGACAGGGTACTGAATGTAACATGTAGTGGTGTAATAGAGGGAGGGGAAAGCGGAAACAAGGAAGACAGAGGAGAGCAAACATGAGCATGGTGAATCCCAGCAGACTGTTTACAGCTGATCTGTGAACCTCCAGCACTCAACAGCTCCTTTCTGACTCGGATTTACGCAGACCGTCTTCATCCTTGGACAAGGGGGCGGGGCCACAGGGGATCTGATGGGTCTTTGCAGAGAAAGGGTCAAGGTTTCAAAGAGAGCCTCTAATAACAATAGCATTTCCAGATATGCAGAAGAAAACTGCATCTGTGCTCTGATTTAAGATTTAAACCTCATCTCTATTTTGTGTCTTACAAAAACCTGTTTGAAAATTTCAAATTCCAAAAATACTTTATTTGTTGGCAGGAAAGATCTCTTGTAGCAGTCTGTACTATAGCAAATTTGAATAAGCCTCTGACTGAAGACCCTCTGTTTTCCAAAGAAAGTCTCATGAAGAGAATAGTCAGGGTTGTCCATAACTTTCTTGATTTTTTAAAGAATTCCTCTTTGCGAGAGCATCTCCAGAGCTTCCACAGTCGAAAAAGCAGTTAAACACAGAAATACGTCTTAAAATTGGTACATTTACTTAAAAATGGGATCAAAATTTCTAGACTTTCTTGTAAGTTTAAAGGATCAAAGAATATTACCCTGGCCATGAACTCCTGAGGACAGCAGCAGGAAGATACTGAGCAGGAAACACAGCATTAGCCTTAGAGACGATGGTCTGGATGCGAGGAGGTGAGAAGACATGATGGGGCCTGAAACAATAAAATAATAAATGTTCAAAGTTTACTTATAGTCTGTTTTGTTTTAATTTTGGTCTCTTCTTTCAATTTATTTCCAGACTCCCAGACATTCCTGTAACCATTTAAAGAAATATTAGTCCACACTTCTCCATCTCTCTATGGAGCAAATGTGCTTTTAAGACACCTGATAAATACAGAAACTTCATCTTTCTTTAATAAGTAATGGCAATTAAATCTGTCTGTTTGTGTCCATCTGAAGTTAGATTTTAAAAAGTTTAGGTCCTGCAGTTAATTTCAATGTGTCCTTGGAAAGGACAATTCTAGAAATAAAAGATGGTGTTATTTTACACTTTTTAGTTGATTGCAGCATGAGCTGATGATGACAATGACTTAGGTGTATACTATCTGCATGTAAACAGGAGGTAAGAAAGAAAAAAAAACAGTTTTTATGCTGATTTTTTTCTGCCTTGTGGTTGCACTGTTGGTGTTTCTTCCGGTTGTCGAACCACTGAAATCCTGTAGCTTTGCAACTTTCCTCACAGATTCGAACCTGGATCACAGAAAGTCTGGAGAAGGTGACACTTAGGAACGTTCTTTTTAGAAGCACATAACATTTTTGAGGTGGTCTAGTCTGGAATGTAGGCCATCTATATGACTTAAATTGCCCTTTAGGTTTTAATGATCTTTTAGAAGCCACAGACTCCGGTGTAAACATCCTTCCTATAGCTTCACACATCCCTGTTTATGGATCTCTGTGCTGCCTTACTGCGCTCTCTCTTTTTTTGGACTTTGGCCGATTTCTCACTCATTTTTACAATAACAATCTTTATTGTCATTATAGAACCATGCAATCAATTACATGGATTATAACGAAAATGGTGAAAATAATACTACAGGGCATTTAAGGCCCTTATGGCTACCAGGTATAAGCTGCTCTTGAGATTATAGATTACTTGTAGTACCTAAACAATGCTGTTCTAAAAAGTGAAAATGGACTCTTTTCAAACAAGAGATACATGTCATTACTAGAAACCTCCTACAGCAATAAGCAGCATTGAAAGGTCCTGTGTTCAGAAAACAGGAAAAACCTTTCAAACCACTGACATGCAACCTGAACGATGCTTAAGAATCCCACTCTGTAATTACTTTGCTTGTGGTGGCAGAATATTGGAATAGATCTCTTATGTTAACTGAGATTTGTTCCTTTTGTATGCTTTTGTTTTTAAGTTGAGAAATCATTTTCGTTTTTTTGGACAGTTGGTTTATCGCTCTGGTTTAGATAATGTGCAGCTGGAAGGACAAGGACTTTAACAGGAGCGGCAAAAACAGATAGATTAGCAATGCTTGGCAACAGCTGATGGTGTCATCCAGGACAAATATAATCTCTGCAGCTCTGATACTGAGCCGTTACACAGTAAAAAAATAATAAAATTGTTGACTCAACTTCATTCCTTGTTGCTTTGACTCACTTAAGTTGCATCAACTTTAGCCGCCAAGTTCAATACACCTAATAAAAGCTGTTGCTACGACTTTAATTATGTTGACTTGATTGGTTTTAGGAATTACATTATTATTTTTTTTTTCTTTTTTGTGACTTTTTAACTAATTTCTAAGTTAAGTTGCATTGTTACATTTTTTTCTCTACCAATCATGACAGCTATAAACAGTCATGCAGTAACAGTCTTCAGTAAGAGGCCTTTTCATATTCATTGCAAGACAGACTGCTACCAGAAATCATTCCTGTCCACAGCATCACCATTCACAACGAGTCTTAAAGAATGACAAAGTTACTTAATTTCCCTTTGGGATCAAAAAATATTTTTCAAATTAATTGAATTAAAATGGGTTCTTTGCTAAGTTGCATCAAAAAACTTAGTAAAGTTTACTAGGTGTGAATAGCAAACTCCCTGGGTTTAAACTTAGCCCGAAGACAGATGTCATAACATAAGAGACAAAAAATACATTCCTACAAAATTGCTTAGATAATGGGAGAAAAATGTTCAACGAAAATGCCTCAGAAAGTAACATACTGATCAAGATCACTTTGAAATATTCTAAAAAACAAAAACAAAAAAAGTCTAACATCTTGGAAGCAAAATATAGAAAATAGGAATGCCCCAAGCTTTTCTCCTACCATTATTATTTGATTTTGAGTTTTACAAAAATGTTATTCCTCATCAATCGTTTCCTGGATAAAACCCAACTCGTCAGCTTTTCCCATGGGAACTCTACTTGAAAGGATTCAGACTACAGATTTGTCAGTGCTTGCCCCATCGCATACCCTGAAACTTCAGACAGCTTAATGATACACAGGACAAACACTCAAGACTTTAAGTGCCCATGAAAATACCACGCCTCCTTCTCAGTGGGACGATTTCTAACAATACAACAAGCAAACTTGTTATATTGTTGCTGTCAGCACTCCTGTGAACTTTCATTTGCAAGTCTTGCCTAAATATGATGATTTTGCCAAAATTCAGTTATTAAAAAACATTGCTCAAGACCTTAAAATCTAACCAGGTCAAACTAGTGTTGGGAAGATTAGAGAGTTTATAGTTTCATAAAAGCCTGACTGAAGTCAAATGAAAGCAGTAGTAGGCAGATGACCTTTACAGAACTGGTTCAGAATTGTTGATGATTGTTGTCTGTGAATAACAGCACTGTGTAGCAAACTCAAGCTGAAAAACTGTAATGACCTTTCACTGACCCATGATTATGCCTCAGATTGCAAAAAATTATTCCAGACTTGTGAGCAGAGTCAATACAAAATTATTATTTTTTTACGCTTTTTGTGTTTTTTTTGTTTTTTTTTTGGACAAACTTCAACTCATTTTACTTTGGATTTTATGTGACAATACACACACCAGGTACTGCGAAATGGAGAGAGGAAAATGATAAACAACTTTCTCTCTGTCAAGTAAACCATGTTGTGAGTACTGGGTGACATTTGTAAAGTTACACAGTAAAAAATTAAAAGCAATATTCAGCTAAATTTAGCCTGTCATAAAAAAATGACTGCGTACATTTCTCAAAGTCATATTTTCACTATGTTATTCATGGTGACGTACAATGTCAGAGCTCCAAGCTAAATACTTTATTCACAGGGTAAATACAAATCAAGGAGCTTACAAATTAAATATTTAGTAAAGAAGCTAAATATTTAATCTGTAAACTAAATATTTAGCTCCAATCTAAACATTTAACTCTGACTGAAATATTGCCCCAAATTAAATATTTATTTTGCTAACTAAATATTTAGTTTGACAACTAAATATTTCACTCACACTAAAGTCGTGAACTAAAAGAAAGTTGTAGTGGCTGTGGGTGATATGCTACTGGGGAAAGTTTCTACTGTTTTAGTCTTTGTCTTGATTTTTTGTTGTTGTTTTAAATCATCTTAGCACATGTTTTTAAAAATAGATCTGGACAGTAGAGAACAGCCAGCAGAGACAGCACAGCGCTGTGACGAAGCTTAGGAAGGGATAGATTATATGGCAAAACCTCAAGTAATAAGGGAATAATAAGTGAAGCAGACAGCAGTCCCATAATAACTATGCAGTAGGTGCAGATTCACAGCTCAAGCTAAAACGACATTTCCCCTGGACAACCATTCCCCTCGTGATACATGATGGCATCAAGACTTGAGCGATCTCCATCTTTTCTCTGATCTGCCTGCTGTGTTCATTGGTCTTGGTGATGCTGTTTGTTCACTCCTGTTATCTAACAAACCTCTGAGGCCTTCAGAGAAGATTTGCATATTGACGGAGGTTCAATAGTACATAAAGACTTCTGAAGGCAGACAACTGAATTGGATTTTATTGAGTGTCAGACTGCATACACATTTTAAAACGTGTTTTTTTTTTAAAAAAACTATGATTTTCCTTCCAATTTTGAATTCTACTGCATTTGAGTATAATAAAAGAACTTTGTGACAAGATGTGAAAAGATTCAATAGGTTTGAATGGTTCTGCAAAGCACATGGGCCTACTATCTTAGTAGACTAAACACCAGTTCATTCCTGGAGCTTAAAAGCCTTTGTAGCTTGAATGATTTAGCTCAATTACTTATCTCTAAGAAATCTTCTGAGAATGGTCAGCAAAAGGAAGTCATGATAAAAAAAAAAGATTTTCCCACAGAAAACTATCCAGAAACTTTAAGAAAAGTCTATTGGGAAAACCTTTAAAAAAGCTCAAATTGGTTTCTTTACAGGAAACAGTTCATAGTAGTTAAATATATTTAAAAAGTTATAATTGTTTTTGAAAACAATTATACTTTAAGAATCGGACAAGGTGGTCAAAAGTAAACATTTAAAAAAGGTCTATTTAAAACTGCAGTCCAAATGCTATTTTACATTAATTTAAGGATTTTAATTGACAAACACGGCCCAGTTAACCTAAGACGTTTTGCATGTTGCGTAGTCAGAAAATCAACTTAGCATAAGTTTTAGTTCATGTTTGAGGCTAAACAACAATAATAACCGAGTACTTCATAGCCTGCTGCTTATGTAAATAATGTAACTCTATGTAGACAATTAAAACTTAAAAGGCAACTGACCTGAAGGCCACCAGGATTCACCTTACAGCTCAAGTGTTGTCCGGTCACGCAGGTGTCCGTTCAGGTGTTTCCTTCTCTTCAACAGACGGTAGAAGCTAAAAAAAGGTCCGGGAAAAAATAAAGGTGTCCCACCATCTTAGTTGCTCTTTGTTCAGGGAGCTGCCAGGTGATGTCTTACCTGGCCAGGTCGACGAATTCCAGGTTATTCCGTCAGAAACTCTCCAAACCGCATTCCACTGGAGGGGATGTCAAAACGATTCAGCAAAACCTGGAAACGAGCTCTCCTCGTGTCCGTACTGGAGAAGGAGCTGGGTCGTCCGGCTGCTCCGCTCCGCCATGGGAGTGGCTCTCCAAAGAATGTTTTAAAAAGTCAGAGAAAGTCAGCCCAGAACGTCTAAGCCAGGCTTCAAACCGCGGCTCTGCTCCAAACCTTTTTACTTTGCTTGCCAACACCACAGGTTCGGTAACAAGTAGCTGTAATTCTGATATTAACGCGGCTCAGTGGTAGAGCACGCGCACCGCGTGGAGCGGTAAGTGCTCACGATGATTGACCCTAGTTCGATTCCCAGCCTTGGGAGGTTTGCTACGTTTTCTCCTTCTTTCTGTCCAACTGGATAAAGGCCACTAGTGCTATAAAAATCTTTAAAAACATAAAGCAGTTGCTTGTTTTTGTCATTTTTATTTGTATGAAGAGTACTTTTAAGGGGTGTACTGACCCAACTGAAAACTTCATGCCAACAGCAACGAACAAATAGGATTTCGTAGGTCCAACAAAATTAATGCAAAAATATGTGGAAGTAAATCTCAACTTACACATTTATGTTGCAACACAGCAACCTGTTACAGGAAGTGAGAAAAGTAGTTATTCAGAGAAAATTCAACGCCAGAAGACAAGGATTTCACTGCAGAAACGTTGGACCTGGGCATTTTGTGCTTATCTATCCTACCCTGCCTAAAACTAAAACTAAAACAAACAAAAAAAAATCTACTTTCAACTAAACAGTTTCAGATTTTTATGCAGAGAATTATAGCAAACATCTGCAAGTCCATGTTTGTTAGCCTTGAACCCCCCAATCTACCACTTCACCTGATGTGAAGATCCAATTATTTCATGATTTGGTTGGAGACAATGATGGAGCAGCAGCATGATCATGCAATATATGCATGATCATGCATATATTGCCTTGTTCTTCACCATGATAGACTGGCTCATCAGTCAAATTGCTGCAGCTTATTCATCCACGCAGCCCCCACTTCAACACTGAACATGGCGCCCAGATACTTGAAACCGTCCTCTTGAAGCAGAAATGGGCCCTTCTCCCTCTTCTCCATTACGGACCAATTGAATGTTGAGTCACAGAAGCAAATGACTGAAACAAATTTATTAAAAATTTAAATAAGATGTAAATTTTTACACCCTTTTTATTAGTCTCCTTCCACTGAAAATTATACACATCAAAATCTTTTAATAAATAGCTATGCAAATCACAGACATACTCTTTAGCAAAAATAGCTCATAATAAGGCACAGCTTTGAAATATAAGAAAAAGCCTGGAAAATGTTAGTAACCTAACCAACATTGAACCAAGCTTTAAATTTACAGGCACAGCGTTTTAAATATTGGTCAAAGTATCCTGATAAACACTATGAAATTATATTTAGGTCTATGACATCTGATAGCTGCTTAATGTCAAGCTGTATGGAAAATATTAATATTGATGCAACAATCAATGGCCAGAGTCAGGAAATGGCTAACTTTCTCTTAATTATCAAGTGGAATAATGAAAAATAATTTTTCCTCACATCCATAAAACACATCAGAACTAAGAACTGTGAGCACTCTTCTTTTAAACACACACAGGATCCTCTTAATCCTATTAATCGGAAAAAGGATGACAACTTTATGATACAACACATAAAATAGAGATGATTATCTAATTTAGTCATTTTCTGTTGGATTCAAAAATTTCACCTCAATCAAAGAACCTGTAATTACTTTTTTATCATATTCATTATAGCCCTTAAAAAATAAAAATACTGAATATGTGAAAATTGGAACCAGAATTAATAGGAATATTTTTTCAGAATTGGTAGATTTATGTTACACATTAACTTTAGGGGAAAAAAAATAAAAAATTGTCCAAACTTATTCTCCACTAACTATCAGATTAACATCGAAGATATCTCCAATGTGGCTGATGGATAAGGAAAAAAAAAAACTCCATCATCTGATGTGTCAGAACATTGCTGTAAAGATATAGCACTGTTTCTTCACCTGTCAGACATTATAAATTCATATTTGACTGTATTTGCTACAATTTAATATCAAAATATCTTATTTTTTGTTGCATTTTAAGTCCATAGAGAAATGTATAGATAAGGAAGCAACAACAAAAAAAAAATCTAAAAGAAAAAAACTAAGAGGCTTGTGTCACACTGAAGCCCTTCAGATAGAAGAAAACAGAAACGAAGAAGCTGGAAGAGCTTCTGTAAAAGTTAAGGAATGAGCTGGGTGCAAGTGGGGTTTTGTCAATGCAGTGAGATTTCTTGCTCCTCCTCTTCATCGTCATAGTCATCAGCAGCTGAATCCTCACATTTATCTCCGTTCTGCCGAAGTAATGGCAACTGCAGCTCTGAACCTTTACTGCTGAGCTGCCGAATAGAAGGAACCTTATCTGATGGGGAGAAAAACAACATGGGTCAGACGCATTTCAAAAAGGGAAAATTATTCATACCTTTGGCAGAATTTGATTTTAAATTTACATAATCAAAGAGTTTCTTTTTGACTGGAAATGGGAGGCATTTCTCAAAATGTAAACAATGTAAAAGGCGCATCAATTCTGAAGATAAAACAATTTCCTTTTTTTTCATTAAAAAAAATGGCATGTTGAAAAATCAATAATGAACGGAAAAATCTTCACTAGATTACAGAAATAAAACACTTGAGGGTGTTTTCTAGTTGGACTATTAAGATCTGAATAAAACCATGACCTGCATGAAATTGGTACATAGAAGCAACAGTTTTAAAGCTCAGTACATGTTGTGGATGTTCATCAGAATAATTTTGGACATTAAAAATGGATATTAAATTAAAATCTAGGATATGCCATGGATCATTGATCCTGCAGGGATGTAGGAGGTGGGGGAAGAGGGAAACATCAGACTGGACCAGGCATGGAAGGTAACGTCTTTTACATACTTACTTTTGGAATAGTATGTTTTGAGCCCCACGTGTAAAGAAATCCCACAGAGACACACTGCGAACCCCAGCCAGTTCAGTTTGCTCATTCTGTCTCCCAGCAGAGATGCTGCCAAAAGCAGCGTACAAACCTCCTACAGGAAACAACAAGCGATAAATACAAATGGGTTAGATTACAGCTGGAAGACCAGAAACCACAGTAGGTCAGAAGAACAAGAGAAAACAGCAACGTTGCTGCACCTCTTGGGTTACTTCGACAGATGGATGCACTATTAAACAGTAAAGCTCCTGTAAAACTGAACTTAAAGTCTAAATTCTTTTTTTTTTCCCAATGGCCCTAATTCACTTTCATACGAGTTAAACTAAAATGCAACAAAATTTTACGTTTAGAGACGTCTCGCTCTCACACACAGCCTGTCAATCCGACTAGTCTGAGAACATAACACTAATTTAACAAAGAAATCCCCTAATTTTAATAAAGTCGTTTAATGTGTTAAAAATTGTTAAAGAATATTTAATGTATTAAACTTATTGATCATTACACAGATCAATACGTCATTGAGCCGTTAAGAGTAAAAAATATTCACGACATTAAGACAGTCCAAGCAAATGATGTTAAGGTAAATGATCTCCATTCTCAAATTAAATTGTAAACCACAATATACACAGAATGTTACAAAAAATCTAAAATAAAATGTTCTTGCTAAGTTTTCTGGCATTTAGCAAATAGAAATAATTTTAGTGATTCTATCCAACTTAAAACAAGAAAGGTTTAGTCTGATTTCATTTCATACAATGAGAAATTAAGTCAAAAGGTTTATTTTTTTACAAACCTTTTGATTAAGTTTATAAAAATATCTGTTTTCAGCCGTAAATTACATTTTCCAGATTTAGGCTTTTAATCAAATGTTAGACTGCACTTTATTACAAAACTGTTCAGTTTGAATATCAGTTATTTTCAAGGATCTACACAGAAATGAAGCAAGTTCCAAACCTTGAGAACACCTAATTGAATTTCAAACATTTTCAAGGATTTCAAGCATCCTGACCTTAAAGATTCCTGATATCGACAATGTGAGGCTGGAGGTTTTGGAGATGAGGAGGAACTCAGAAAAGCCCAACCCGAAGGCCAGCGTGCCGCCTGCACTCAGCGTCATGAGGGAATAGAGGAGTGGAGAGAGCTCCGTCACCCGGAATAACTTCTCCGAAGCACTCAGGCTCAGCGCTGCAGAGATAGGACGGACACAAGACAAAGATGGTGGACACGCTACAATATTTATCCTAATAGAAGGATTCTTCTTTAAGGTTGTTCTTCAAGCTATGTTATCAGAAAGAGCATGGATCATGGCTCATTTTAGAGAAATTATTTGTTACCACATTAGATCAAATTATCAATAAACATAACATTTTATGTAGTAATCAGTATGTGTTTTGTAAAAAAAAAACAACAAAAAAACAACTGCATTATGGATATGCTTGAAGAAATGTCAGCCAGAATAGACATAAGCATTATTTTGTAGATTTAAAAATAAGCTTTTGATACCATTGATCACAATATTATGCTGGAGAAGATAAGTAATTATGGTATTAGAGATCTTGCTTACTAATCGGTCTCCTGTTACACGGTGACAGTTCTAACAAATATGTCAAAGAAATAGATTTTTGATAAAAGTTATATACTGTTGCTTTAACTATACTCACCTTCATTGTAGAGAAAAAGGGGAAAAAGTCCAAGAAACATGAGAGGCTGGAGGTGGTACATGGTATCGATGGGATTCTGAAGACCTGAAAAAGAACAAAATATCAAACAAGCTCAGCTGACTTTGTGTTTTTAAAATTCACCTCCAAACTAAATAAATGATAGTTTCATACTGAAAATGACTCAAGACCGACCCAGCTCCGCTTTCTGCATGAGGACCTGAGTGAGGGTCCAGCGGATTCCCCCGATAAAGGAGGCCAAGAGCACCATGATGAAGCCCTCCATGTTGAACTGAGTCGATTCAAATGTAAACATAAAGAGGCCGCTGGAGATCAGCAGGACCACGAGGATCAGGAAGGGGTTCTGGTTAAAAATGGGAAAGAAGGAACAGACAGACGCTGTGGTGAGATTAGAATTTGTGTGTGTTGGAAATGTTTTGATGACTTTCTCAGACTTCCATTTTTCAGTAAAAAGAAGACTGTTATTATTCTGTACTAACAGAATGATAAAGCATTGACTTGATGTACTAAGAACCAAAAGGAAAAAAACAAGTAACATTTTGAAACAGACACTTATTGAAGGAAGAAACTGCATAATTCCAAAAACTAAAGGAGGCATTTGAGGGAAAATTATTCCATCATTATGAAGATTTCTGGGACCATTAAAATGTTTTCTAATGGTTTCTAATAGTCTTCCCCCTGATCATCGTCAAATTTGAATGCAAGAAAACTCTAGTATTGTGGGATTTGTAAAGGATTTCCTGAGCTGAAACAGGAGACCGCAGGAGACAGAGCTTTTTATGGAGCTAAATTAGGGCCATGCAAAACTGAGAAAAAGATTTAAATCTGAAAAAAAAAAAAAATTCAAAAGTACTTTTCAGACAAGTAGTTTTGAATTTTTATTATTATTATTATTATTATTATTATTGTTTAAAAATGTATTTTAATTTTCAAATGATTTTCTTTAATTTCAGTTTCAATTTTGTCTTTTTTTTTGGTACAAACTATGTGGTCCCAATTTAGCTCCATAAAAAGCTCTGTCTCCTGCGGTCTCCTGTTTCAGCTCAGGAAATCCTTTACAAATCCCACAATACTAGAGTTTTCTTGCATTCAAATTTGACGATGATCAGGGGGAAGACT
>NW_015114426.1:54902-77482 GCF_001443285.1 Poecilia latipinna | reverse complement strand
ATTTCAGTTTCAATTTTGTCTTTTTTTTTGGTACAAACTATGTGGTCCCAATTTAGCTCCATACATTTTGCTTCAGGTTGGTACATTAGTACCAGACTGAAAACTTTTGTCATCCAGTGATTTCATTCCACAAGTTGATACATTAGTGGAACAAAATCAGCCCTAAACAACCCAACTGTCACACCATTTACTTATTATATTTGTGCGGCTACTTACAGACAGTACAAAAGAGATAAAGAATAAAAAACTTTTCCTCTTGTTAAAAGTCATTATTCTTTGTTTATTTTAAGCCACTTATGGTCAAAATAATTTGAATCTGTTTCAAATTCAAATAATCTTTGCTCACCGGCTCCTCTAGTTTGAACACGAGAGAGAAAAAGAGAATGAACAGCACTGCTGAGGACTTGGTCATGGTGTACCTTCAGCCGTAAAGAAACAGAGATCAGGATGGGACATTGCAACAGTTCAGGTGACAAAGCTGTGATGCTCTTCTCCTTTAACTTACAAACTAATGGTGATGAAGAGGAAGCTCCAGTTGGAAAGTCCTATATCCAGTGCTGTTGCCAAGGCTGCAGAGAAGATGAACATGTTCACTACTTACAGTTACAAGTCAAATGCACTTCATGTACATACAGTATGCATGGCCACGAAACCGATATTATTACACTGGACATAGAGGGAATATACATGAATAGAACATGATTTTCTAATAAATGCACTATAAGTCTCCTGAGCTCGTCATATGAACTACTTCTCAGTCCATCACTGAGTGGTGATGGACTGAGAATGGTTGTAAACGGCATAATGAGAAGCATTGATATGATGACGGCAGAGTTGATATGATGACGGCAGAGAGTCGAAAAGAGAAGCAGTTTCTTAAAGAGACGGAAGGAAACTTCCAGGCGTCAAATTACGCTGTCAAATTTCTTTTAAGTCAGCATTTGTATACCAGCTGAAGGTAACGGTTACTTGACCCAGAGATAAAACTACACTGTGTGCCTGAAAAATGCATAAGGCTGCGTTTTTAAAAAGCCAGACCTGCCCATGTCGATTTTGGCCATTACTGATTTGTTTTGCAAGAAACGTTGTTAAATATAGCGACAAAGATGTTAAGTTGGTGACAGTGGGGTGACTTGTTAACTGCGCACGACGTGACCAAGTGGGCGGGTCTGTCAGTCAATCCTCTATCACAGCAGAGAAAAGGGAACAGCCACTGATTTTCAGACCTTTGCTCAGGTAGATGTGATCGGTTTCACATCAGCTGATACTTCCATGTTTAAATGTGTGATGAAACTTATCAATTTAAATTTTAGTCAAAAGATTATTGAAGAGGGGGGAAAAAATCAGCAAACATGATAAGGCCTGACCTTCAACCCCTGGCTCTAAGAATTGACTGTCAAAACATTTCAGAGTCCAAAAGTAACAGGAGCTTGCCTGTTGGAGCCACTTTACGGAGGTAGTCTTCCCAAGTCAGAATGATGCGGGGTTTCCCTGTCCAGCACTGCATAGCCCGCCGCGCCAGAGCTGACAGACAGAAATTGACGCCAAGATGAACCAGCGTCATGAACAAGGGATAGTGGAAGCCCTGAGGAAAACAGAAGCAGATGGAATAAACTACAATGCCTCCCAGTCCCTGAGAAATGCCAAAGATCCTACATGATGGTTATTTTTTTTATTTTTATTTTTTGGAAATATACAGATTCAGGGGATTTTTAGGCCATTTTTCACAAACACTCATTTTGGAGCTTAAAAGATGACAGCAGGGCCGCAACTAGCCCTGAAAACAGTGGCACTTGTGGCGCATAATGACACCTGCCACCGGAAGTGCCATTAGTAGGTGCGGTGTCACGATTTGCGCCTGCTGTCTCTCAAAGATGAGCTTATCATGTAAGACCATGTTCAAATTTAGAGTAAAATACAACAGTAGCAGCTCAAAAGTTGGAACACCCCCTGCCCCCCCGGAAAAAATAACAAGATGCATTCAGGTAACACATTTTGCAAATAAAAACAGCTTCAAAGGATATCTTTTAAAAAGGTTTTATTGTCTCTAGCGGGCTTTATTTAAGTGTAGTTAGACGGTCAGACTAAGGCCTCTGTATGTGGATTGTGCTTTACCCCTGGTAAATTACTACTACCTTCTCAGTATTTGAAATTATTTTCAAATACCAAATGGCACCTTCGTTGGCCTGCCCTGGCCTAACTTGCATAGTTTTGCTTCCTCTTTCTAAATATATTTGTACTTTTGCATGTTATTTGATCTCTTTATATGCAGATTCATTTTATTTATTGTTTAAGACTCAATATATGGTGGCTTCGTTTACTTACTTCTCAGTTTTTATCCAAATAAAATGGAAGATAAGTTACCAGTCTAGCAACAACAAACACAAGTTGCATGGAGGTTCTTACTTTCATCAGCCATTTGTTATAGAAGGTGATGCCTATGGAGAAGACATAGTAGAGGAGAACCAATCCGACAGTGCGAAGGCCCCGGAAGAGAAACTGGACCGGCCACGCCATACGGAACCGCTAATGAAGACAGACCACCATCTTCAAACAAACTCTGGACCCACCCATAACTGTTCGCTGTAACCGGGACAACCTGGGTTTGGAGAAAATGAGGGGAAAAGAGTGAAGTAATACTGAAAGTTCAGAGTTAGTGATGATAGCGCCAGCTGTCTGTCAATCACGGCAGACCCACTCCTTAACAGTCCACCGGCGCATGAGCCGGCCAAAAAAAAAAAAAAAAAAAAAGAAGTTGAGCGGTAGAGGACGAATTCCTCTCAGAGTGAACCAGTTCTCGAAGTTAGACCTTAACTATGAGATTTAGCAATTCCGGCGTGCGCTGGTAACAAACTGGAAAGACAGATGGACACATATTCTGAAGGCATATTCAGAGATAATTTGCTTCTTAAATCACAACCCAAAGATGGACCGTCGATTCACTGCCTTCAGGAATCATTCTGATGTTGGTTTTTAAATGCCAATCTTGTATTTACATTAACCATAAAATCAATATTATGTGTACGACGCGCTCGCTCTGGAACAGAGCGGGACATCCCGAGGATGCGCCATCGTGTAAATGATGCGGATCCAGTTCATTTTCCAACTCATTTTTATCGTGGTTTGTGTTAACAGCTGTTAGACAGACTGAATGCTTTAGTACTTAGTTAGGCTCTATTAAAGCAACATGTGCTCACAAATTATACACGCCGACAGCAGGTTAAAAACCTTAAAGTAACAGCTCAACAGCACTTACCATCTGTTGTGCGACTACATGTCTGTGTTGTTTTTTTCTCGTTTTCCTTTTTCTTCTTCTTATATTAAATGGCGCTTGGCAAACAGTGTGCAAAGGTGTGCATTACCGCCACCTTCTGAACTGGAATGTGAACCAGAATGGAAACATATGAAGTTGTTCAGCTGAACAACTATGAAGTAGTTCAACTAAACTGTAGTGTTCCTCTTTATGAAACTTACACTGGCCTCCTCGGCTCTGAAACTCACTTCCTCCAAACATTAGGAATATAGATTTTCTCCCACTATTTATGTCACAGCTCAAGACACTGGCTGTTCAAACTGATTTCACTTTAAACATAGATTTTAAAGTGTTCTCCAACCTTGTTTATGGACAATCTATTTTTAATTAATTATTTTATTGATTTCATATTCATTTATTTGTTCTTTTCTGTAATGTGACCCAGAGTTTTGTTGTACAATATCTATAGAATTTCTATTATAACATCCTGCCTTGACAGAGAGTGAGCAACAGACTAAAACTTAATGTTTTCTACCCACATTAAAGCTAATAAAGATGGGAATCAAGTCACCAGTATAAACAGATACTTTACCCCTTCTTTGATTCGAGAATTTGTTGTATTTCAGATACAATAAAAGCAATTCCTACCCTATTAACCTATTTACTGTCTCTGGATTCTGATTGCCTCTAGATTCAGATACTGATTCCCTACTATGTTAAAATTATTTAAATTATTCAACGCTGGCGACCTGTCCAGGGTGTACCCCGCCTCTCGCCCGAAATGTCTCCCTGGAGATAGGCACCAGCACCCCTCTCGACCTCACTAGGGACAAGGGTGCAAGAAAATGAATGGATGGATTTATTTCAACGCTATACCAGTTGCAAAACTCAAAGATTTTTCCAAGTTTATGTCCTGCTGCACTCCAGTCCGACAGGTGGCGATAGTGCACTGATAATCTGTTTACAAGTAGCCTGTGATTATACAAACAGGAAGTAGTAATTCAGACGCTCTCCGTGCTGTTGTCTTGCGTTTCAGTTGAACAAGGCAGCTATGTAAGAGTTGTCTTTTTTGTTACGCTTTTATAAAGTTTAATTGACTTTAATTATATTTGTCTTTATTTCTAGAGTAATGGCGGAGGAGGAGGACGAGCCTGGCTTCGAGGAGGAGCAGGAGGACGGCTCCGGCGGGGTGGACGCCGCTGGCCACGGTAGAAGAAAAAGGCTCTTCTCTAAGGAGCTCCGCTGCATGATGTACGGCTTCGGTGACGACCAGAACCCGTATACAGAGTCGGTGGACATCCTGGAGGACCTGGTGATCGAGTTCATCACGGAGATGACCCACAAAGCCATGTCCATCGGGCGGCAGGGCCGCGTCCAGGTGGAAGACATCGTTTTTCTGATCCGCAAAGATCCCAGAAAATTTGCCCGCGTCAAAGATTTGCTGACCATGAACGAGGAGCTGAAGAGAGCAAGGAAAGCTTTCGACGAAGCCAATTATGGCTCTTAACAGACATACATGTGGACACATACTGCTGATACATCTGATTACAATATTCGTTAATTTTTTAAAAAATATAAAAGTTAAATATTGCATGAGTCTGTTTTTTTTTTTATTTGTTCAACTTGACTTCCTCTCTTTCTCAGTGGCTTAGCATCATAGATCAATACGCAATGCCAAAGATTATAAGATTTTCTGAAACAGTTTGAATAAAGTAAATTACTTGTTCTTTTTATTTACTTTTATAAATGGCCAATCTATGTACAAAGGTACCAGTTGGACATAGCCACACAGTCAGTACTCTTAACACTGGTTCCCAAGACAGGAGTTGATAGGAGCCATGTTTAGGGTTCCATTAAAGCCAAAAATATGTTTCCGTGCAGTCTGTATATCTGTACTGATTTGTCTATGTGCTCCATATTATGTGGTATGCTGACCTACAACAGTTCTAAATGAAGACTCATGCTCATTTATTATTGCTGTAGGTCAGCATACCACATTAGGTGTGGCACACAGATGATGCATGCACACCTTAGACACATATTTTGGTGCTAATGTATCCCCATACTGTTGTGGGGCTTAATATGATTCCCAGGAAAGACAAAAAAATACAAAAGAGTTCAGATCTTTGCAGGTGACACGATTAAAACCACAACTGACCAAAAGGTCTGTTTGCCAAATAACTCCCAAGACTTTTGGGAATTTCTATCAGTTCCTGTGTGAAATTCCTCCAACCAGAAGACGTACACCTCTGTTTGGGAAAAAATATACTAAATGTGGGTTTTGTAGTGTAATTGAAGTGTTCCGAACCACAACTTGGACAGACTTTTATTGTCAGTGTTTGGGACACTCAGGGTTTAGGGAACAACATAACAGATTATATTTAATGTTATTCAGTGCTGGTTTCCATTCAAACAGGAAAAAAACAGACTTTAGTGTAAAAGATGTTTCTGCTGACCTATTCTTTGAAAAGTGCCATTGAAAAAGTACTATTTCTATGCTTAAAGAGTTCAAAGTAGTCTGAGATTAACCTGCCTGGTCACAGCCAGGAATTATGGACAATAACTCAATTAACAAACACTGAACCTGAACTTCTACACTCACGACACCGTTTAATTTTTTTCAGCCGGTGTACGCTGGGATGAGCACAAATTCTGAAATTGACAAAAGTAAAGAAAAAAAAAAGATTTTATTTAAATTCCTCAAAACAATTTTTTTTTTACACAGACCATAAATATGACAGACCAACTACCAGTGAGCATGTGTGTTAGTTCATTTATTCTGTTCAAGCAAGTTACTTCTTTGTACAGTAAAGTGTTTGAATTCCTTGGTCTATGCAGCAGGTAACAGGCTGCCTATTTCTCTAGACTAGATCTAGATCACAGCTTCACCAGCAGAGAGGAGAGAGGAGGGGGGGCTCGCCATGCATGCAGATGGTGTTTGAAGACGATCTCCTCACTGCAGCCATGCTGTCCATTCGCAGCATCAGCACAGCAAATATGGCAAACTGTCTGCGTCTATCAGCAAGTCATGTAGCTCAGCTAGCGACCCTCACTCCAAAGCGAGGTGTCCTAGCTGTCTGTTGAGGATGTCTGCAAGGATGGAGAAGGAGGCAGTGAACCAGGTGGACAATATGTCTTTGAGTGCTTCTTTTTTTTTTTTTTTTTGTGAGTCACTGAAATAGAGGTAAGGTTAGAGCGTGGTGCAGATTTATTCAGAAAGGGATTTTTCACAGGAGGTTGGAGGAATGTCCATTGAGTCCTATTTGTTTTACTGCACATTCTCCATCATCTTGAGGAATTCTGGAAAAAAGAGACAGGAATTTTTACCCAACAGGATCAGCAACAGTTGAAAAGTCCAAAAGCTGCAAGTTTATTCATTTAACCCAGATTCTGTGTTTCCGCTACGTAGCTAGAACAGGCTAAGAAGCTACATTTATGCCCACTTCCACTTGTGATTCAACATTAACATTTGTTTTAGCTGTATTAATTCAATATTGGTTCAATATCTCTGTTTTGTATTACTTCATTCTTGTTTGTGCTTCTACGTTGCTTCATGTACCAGCAGATAAAGACTGAACCCATTCACAAATCATTTATTTTTCATGTTTTCTACTGTTTCATTGACAATAATATAATATATATCTTACTGACATAAGGAAGGACCAAAACACTTAAATAAAGGGAAATGGCCTGGCCTAAAATCTCCAAGTGAGAAAATGTATCTTGCGAGAAAAGAAGCAAGCATAAACCCCTTTGATCTAAGATGTGTAATCTAACTTAGATTTCACTTTTTGCAATGTTTTGTTCAACCAACTGCCATGTTCTAGCCACAAGTGTGTTACCAAGACAACCCAGATTGGTTATTTTATTACCAAACCAAAAATAGCAGTTATGTGTACCCCAAATTGTGTTATTTTTAACCATTAGTTTTTATAGTGAAGCAAGACTCTGTAAATCAAGTCATAAAGTCAATGGACTGGAGCGGAAAGTTAATCTTGCAAACTTCAAACTGATGTAAAAGAACAAAAACATCTCTAGGCAGTTTATTATTATTATTATTATTATTATTATTATTATTAATAATTATTATTATTATTATTAGTAGCAGTAGTAGTAGTAGTAGTAGTAGTAGTAGTAGTAGTATTAATTGATCTATTGTTCAAAGATCAAGATCAACTTCTCCACAAGGAATATGTCATATGTCATGTTTATGTATCTCTCCCATCAACCACTTACCGTCAAAGTCCAGCATGCCATCGGAGTTCTTGTCTCCGTCCTTCAACAGCTCATCAATTTCATCGTCTGTGATGGTTTCCCCGCTGCTGCGGATGATCAGTGCGAACTCATCTCTGTCGATGTATCCATCACCGTTCCTGGAGGCAAGAACGAGAAAATACGGAATCCTAAGCATAAAACAGAATGCATCTTCATAACAGTCTCTAATCCAGACTCCAGCCGCAGTGGACGCACTTGTCGAACACACGGAAACATTCTGCCAACTCTTCCTCGCTCTTGCCGGCCTCGTCCTCCTTGAGCAGCCTCACCATCATGACCAAGAACTCCTCGAAGTCGATGCTACCGCTGCCTGAAGGTTAGCAAAACAAAAACAAAGGGAAAAAAAGGGGTAAAACCCCGAAATGACTGGTTAGATGTTGCGAGCTCTGTTGGACTACGTCTGAACACTCCCGAATTCCAAATTAGCCAAATATTAAAAAAAAAAATAAATTATTCAATGATGCATAACAGAGTCAAGCTGCAATTTAGAAACACCCACATCAAAACATTTATTAACTTCTATTTATCTGTTTGCCAAGTGATTAATGATGGCAGTGCATCGCTTTTGTGCGTAAAAGTAAAACAATTGCGCGTTTTGCTCACCATCCTCATCGACCTCCTCGATGATTTCATCCAACTCTTCTCTTGTCGGGTTCTGGCCCAGCATCCTCATCACGGTACCCAACTCCTTGGTGCTGATATCACCGCCACCGTCGGTGTCGAACAGGTCAAAGGCGGCTTTGAACTCTGGATGTAATAAATATGAACAAATTGTTGGAGCTGGGCGCAGAATTTGGCTAATAGACATTCATTAGGTTGTGTGATTATAACTTCTAAGCATTACATCATCAAGGTTGGACATGATGATGTCAGAGAATTATATGTTTTTTTTATTTATTTATCAGAAACATTACATGTTGCTATTGAAACATATTGATTAATTGCTGTTTTTGTGTTCAATTAAACGGGCAAAAGCCCCTCCCCATTTGTCTACCTTGAAATTTTATGCACAATGGGCTACTTCTGTACTTTGTGTGTAGTAATCAATAATGAAGAGAGATTTTGTAGTTTATTAAAACATCAGCTATTTGAACAACATTAGCTACTTTCTTTTGGTAAAAAAAAAAAAAAAAAAAAATCCCACCTAAACTTTTTGATGGGACAACATCTTAAACATTGTAAAAACATAAGGAACTGCTATAGATTTGTGGTAGAGAAGGTTTGTGTTGGAGGAAGTGTGAAGTTTGAATCTGGCCAAAGTGCTAATGCTAATTCGATTGCTAGCAGAGCTTCCTTAACCCCTGAGACAGTTAGTTGTTTCCAGAAAACAGCACATCAAAACTGTGACTGTCGAGGTTTACATCTCACCTAGCTTGAATTGACTTTGAAAACATATCACTATTTCACTGAGGTTTTATGCTCAAATTCTTAATTTTTTCTTTTGTTTGTTTTGAGGGGCTGCACAGTAGCACAGGCACAGGTAGAGCTGTTGCCTTGCAGCAAGAAGGTTTTGGGTTCGGTTCCCGGCCACGGTCTTTCTGCGTGGAGTTTTGGGTTTTCTCAAACATGTGTGGTACTCCGGTTTCCCCCCACAGTCCAAAAACATGACTATCAGGTTAATTGGCCTCTCCAAATTGCCCCTAGGTGTGAGTGTGTGTATGCTTGGTTGTTTGTCTCTGTGTTGCCCTGCGACTGACTGGCAAGCTGTCCAGGGTGTACCCCCCCTTTCACCCGGAACGATAGCTGGAGATAGCACCAGCAACCCTCCCGACCCCACTGAGGGACGAGGGTGTAAAGAAAATGGATGGATGTTTGTTTTGATGAGTAACTGATTCTAGACTTATTTTTGTTAAACAGGCATTATTGCAACAATTTGGTGGAATCTAACTCATTTAAACAATGATCCAAATTGTCACACTTGTTTTTTTTTTTTTTTTTTTTTTTTTTTTTTTGACTAATTTCTAGCAGTCTGTTTTATCAGTGTACTCACCAGCCAGCATTTCCTCGCTCAGGTAGGAGCGGGCCTCTTGTTGTGCGTCAGTCTGCAAGAAAACAGGGGTCACTTCACTCCAGACTTCATTATTGGACTCTATAAATCTGTGTTCAGCTGAATTGTTCTTCAGTCCACAGCAGTGGAGGGGACTGTCAGAGTCTGCTCTGACAACTTATCAATCATTTTTTTGACACCAGATAATTGATTGATAGAAAAAAAATGCTTAAAATACAAACAATAGGAACCATTTGTGTAGAGTTGTAGTGAAAAGTAAGAATTCTTGAGGTAAAACACTGCTGTAGAGATGAAATTTAAGCTTTCATCAGTTTGAGGGATTTATTTCAGGTTATGTTTGACATTGTTGCTCCTATGGGTCACATGGTGCATCATAAATGCCCCAGTCTCAAAAGGACTTTATGGAGCTTGTTGAAAATTAGTCCAGCTATTTCAGGCTCAACACATTACACTCCCTGTATATGGCCCGGAGACATCCAATCCCCTGGAATCTGACTCCTAAGCAGAATCTGCACTTTCTCAGCTGACACTCCATCCTGCTCCTCACCAGCATGCAATGCTCAGCATTAGGAGTATTTGCAGGAGACTAACCTGTTAAGACCAAAATCAATCCGTATTTTAAGAAGTTGATCAAAACATTGCGCAGATTATCCAAATTAGCAAATTAAAAATTATAGGTGCAAAAAGTGCAAAAATAATCAAAAGAGCAGGTAAACATCTACTGGAAGCCAAAAGAAAACAGTTGCATCTCAACATCTCAGCCAAAGGATCTTTTTTAATTATTCCATCATTACTACAGAACTTTAATATGACTCATGGCTAACTAAATGCCTGGTTCACTAATAAACACTGAACACCGTAGAATGGTAATTTACGCAATAAATGTCTCTTACCATGTTTGTGGATTATGCTTTCCCCCCCAATTATCCAACGTGAAAAGAAAAGGAGTGGTCAATCCGTGTGCACCCCAACAGAGAGACTAGACATCAAGACAAGGTTCAGACACACTTTAAACGGGGGCGGCCAGGCCCCACCCACTGCATCTCACAGGATTCCAGATTTAGTATCCTGAACTTTTAGGGTTCTGGGGGGCCAGGGCCAGGCCAATCACACCTTGGAGACTGACGCTCTAGGTACATGAAGCGACGCAGCTCGGAACAAAGGAGGCCTTTTGATTAATTCTGAAATCGTGGGAAAACAGAGGAGAGTCAGAATCTGAGGAGACGCAAGAGGGATCGTGGAGGGATCATATCCCAGCATGACGCTGATAAGAGCTGATGGAGCAAAGACAAACTGAAGGGATGCTATTAGAACAGTGACAGCGCTTTGTATTTTAAACTTGTGGATCCTGATAATCTTGGCAACAGGTTTAATGTGATGACGATAAAATAACAGAGCTCTGATCAGCTGGGGTTTCCGGTCAGGCCTTGTAAACACATAAGGGTTGACAAGGGAGGTGGAGGTCTTCAATTGACTGAAGTGGGTTGTTGGTTTTGTGATGATGAGCCTTCAACGTGTGCAGGGGCTGGGGACCCATCTCCCCGGCTATGACCCCTCCTTCACTGTGCCATGAATAGCTGATAGATTTTCAGCTGAACAGGGGTGCAGAGAGGCAGAGCCTCCCACCCGTTACATCCAAGGCTTGAGAAACCCAACCTGATGGTCCAAGTTTGGCTTCAGTTCCTGGGAGGTGGGGGGCGACTTCACATTCAGAACAGGAGGATATTGAGAAGTTGGGCAGAAGAGATGGCAGGGGAGGGTTTTTAAGAGGCAGTTGGGGGTGGGGGGGGTTGCAGGCTATAAACCCCGAGGAAGACCAGCGTTGACTCATCTGCGTTGTGACTGCCTGTTTTATGCCTCTGATAGCGGCTGAGACCTTGGTCTCCTTGTTGGGAGACCTGCTTGTGAGCCAAAGTCATCAGATTTTATTGTAATCAGATATGACGCCTCAGAGGTATTAAATAATTATACAACAATTACCTTAATTTACCTCAAGGTAATTGTGCAGCAGGGAGGCTTTGATTGAGTTGAAAGTGGTGACAAAGTAGAAAGGGCTTGAATTTCGTGTGACTTCGTGAGACCAGCTACAGTCATATCTTCTGGAGGTTACATAGAGAGTTGGGATCAGGTCTAAACGTCCCAGCATCTGTGTTTCCATTTAGCTTAAAACTGTGCGAATTGGAATTACAAAAATTAAATTTGCTTCATAGAAACACTGCAATTTTTCAATAAAATGTTTTTGCTCTAGGATGAGGTGGTTTTACAGTTGTTTCGATAGTAGTGTATTTAAACTGAAACACCTTTTTCGCATCACACCAGTCACATGATCAGCAACTGGATGTGGCTAGTGCCAAAAAAGACAAAGAAAACAGGAGTGGGAGTAGGAGGATGGTGCGGCATTTTTTTTAATGACTTATGGTGCAAGCAAACTTATTCACGTGATTTTAACTGTATTTCTTATTTTATGGAAATGCTGCAATTATGAAATTATGTTGTTTTGACATTAGCAAAATGGAAATAGAGCTAGTGATGGTGGGAAAGGTAGGAAGACGCTAAAACCTGCCAAGTCACCTGTATGGTATGGATTTTTGAAAAATGAGGAAAATAAGCATCAGAGTAAGGAAGAAGCTTGGTTTATTCATAGAGCAGAGCTCATGGCGTGGAAGAGACTCTGGTCTGATGGTGAGCAGGATGAAAGTGGGGGGTTGAAGCCAGCTGGTGTTGCATTTCTGGAGACACGGCAGCTGCCAACAGGACAGCTGAGGGGCCGGCGTAAAAAAGCGTCTTCGTCTTTAATGGTCTGAATGTATATTTATAGAAATCTTTAACAACACTCTGAGTTTTACATGAGAAGAAAGAGAGGAAGCGCTGACTGAGGGGGAGAAGCGTGGAGATGTTTAATTCAACTGGGTTATACATTTTGTTAACTATCCATATTTGTAGCATTTAGTTTCTTCTTTGAGGGGTTTATTTGATTTCTGAGGAAGGAATGCAGAGCTGGGCTCATCACTGGACGTTCTCCATCATCTTGAGAAACTCTGGAAGGAAAGGGAAGAGATCAGAGTGTCCATTATCCATACCAGCACAGATATTCAGACCATGCAGGGAGCAATTAAGCAGCTTTATGTTATGTTCAGCCCATCATTTACAACCCACACATTGTGTCGATAGAAGTATGAATTATGAATATTTATTGCATTGGTTTCACATTTTTTGTTGAAATACATTTGGTGTATTATTATTATGCATGCTACCCACATTCACTAGACTTTTTTTCAGCTTCACTCGGTCATACATGATTTCTTAATAAAGCTGTGTTTGTTTGTAAGAGTACCTCAATATCTTGTTTTACAAAAATATTCAATCCTTTGTTACCTCATAAGTATTCAAAGTTGTTTTTTTACAATGACAAGTTTTGATGTGTATAATTTAAAATTTAATTTAATAATTTTTTTTCAGCTGCACATTATTTTTAAGTTTCAAATCTTTTATTTTCAGTTCCATTTTTCTGTTCAGTTTAAAAAAAGAAACAAAGGCCCAATCTAGTAATGCAATTTTCCATTTGAAAATGTTAACAATCTTACCATCAAAATCAATTTTTCCGTCTTTGTTTGAGTCTGATTCGCCAAACATTTCATCAATGTCTTCCTCTGCAACCTGCTCTCCAGTCATGTGGAGGATATCTCCAAATTCTTCCCGGTCAATGAAGCCGTCTCCGTTCCTTCAAGGACACAGAGAAAATGTGTTAAACTATCATCTTCTTATTTATTTATTTTTTTCATATCACCACATAAGCAAACAATTTACACGTGTCTTTAAAGGTCAGGAAATTTCTATATCATGATTTTTATATCCAAGGAGCAAAGTTCGTGAACTATTTTGAATCTCAGTGTAACAGCAACATTGTCAAAAAGGTGATTTACTTCAAACAACAAAATATGTATGAAATGTTTGCAGTCTATGAGTGAGATGAAAACTTTCTTCCATCACATTAGAACGATTCATTCAAACAAGTTAAGTCTAACTGTATTAACTCTCTGAACTCTGCAGAAACTTCAGTTGGCAAATAAGATGTGTTATTTCTTCATTCCTCAGTATTTAGCATGCTTATATTTAAGTCTGGTGGACCTTAGGGTTTAAAATACTGAATGCAATGTTTAGCTTAGGGAGAGTCATACTTGTCGAAAATGCGGAAACATTCTGAAAGCTCCTCTTCACTCTTTCCGGCCTGGTCTTCCTTTAGCTGCTGCACCATCATGACCAGGAACTCCTCAAAGTCGATAGTACCACTGCCTGAGAAGACATGGAGTCAGTGAGACACCAGGGGGGCAACTTC
Organism: Poecilia latipinna; assembly: GCF_001443285.1. Classification (NCBI taxonomy): domain Eukaryota; kingdom Metazoa; phylum Chordata; class Actinopteri; order Cyprinodontiformes; family Poeciliidae; genus Poecilia; species Poecilia latipinna. The sequence continues at coordinate 63,610 of NW_015114426.1, read as the reverse complement.
AGCTAACTCTCACCCCCAACTAAACAAAACACAGGAAACTCCCTACATAAAATAAATATAAAACAATGGAAAACTTGCTCAAAGTACAATAGACAAATTACTTCAAATTTTTTTTTTTTATCAGTGTGCATGGATCACCCCCTCCAACCAATCAAATGCCTCCCTTGGAATCTACCTATATATCAATCAACAAATCAAGTTTATTTGTATGGCACATTTCAAAGTTATAAAAACAAACAAACAAAAAATATAAAGTCATAAAATTACCATACAGTCACCAATTGAGAAAACCAGTAACAAATATTAAATTTTGATGAGTGCCATTATTATTATCTTCATCAACACACATCATATATGCTTGTCAATGTCCCATTTGCTTTGGTTCAAAAGCAACTCTAAACTGGTTTGATTTTAACCTTGATTTAAAGAAACTCATTGTTTCGGCTGTTTTGCAGTTTTCTGGATGTTTGTTCCAGATTTGAGGTGCGTAGAAGCTGAAAGCTGCTTCTTGATGTTTGGTTCTGGTTCTGGGGATGCAAAGCAGAACCAGAACGGAACATGCGGAAACATTCTGAAAGCTCCTCTTCACTCTTTCCGGCCTGGTCTTCCTTTAGCTGCTGCACCATCATGACCAGGAACACGGACACATTCCTCCCAGCACCACCCTCTTGATTTCTTACTTGGAGAGGCACAGTGAGCTCCACGTTGCACACAGACTGGAAAGATGATTGCTCGGAGGCTTTTCTTTTTGCGTGTCAAGTTCAACCATTTGCAGCCTGTTACACTAACTCATGCAGCTGCGTGTGCTTTGTAACAGTATTTATCATTTTAATTGTACGTCTTTGATGGTACAAAGATGTACAAGAAGGTCTCAGGTCTGAAAGGACCTGAGACCTTCCAGAGCTCTCAGGTCTTCTGGTTCTGATTCTGGGGATGCAAAGCAGAACCAGAACCAGAAGACCTGAGAGCTCTGGAAGGTCGATACAATAAAAACAGATCTTCAGTGTATTGTGGTCCTAAGCCATTCAGTGATTTACAAACTAACAGAATAATTTTAAAGTCTATTTTCTGAGATACAGGGGGCCATATCAAATGTGTCCAACTCCAGTTTTAGCAGAATTTTCAAGTCTGAAAATTCTCCTTTGTTCATCATTTCTGATCTATATGATCAGAACTGCTCAGGAGCCTATCACATCCTGAGCAGTTCATCCAACACTTCTGATAAGATGTGTAGGAGCAGGAAAACATCTAAACCATGCATGACACCGCCGTCTGAGCAGTCATGTATCACTGTTTGGATTTTTGGGCGTAAAACCAAAGTACAACAGATTCCATACCATCTTCATCCACCTCCTCAATGATGGCATCCAGCTCCTCTCTAGATGGATTCTGGCCCAGCATCCTCATCACAGTGCCCAGCTCCTTGGTGCTGATGTCACCGCCACCGTCTGTGTCGAACATGTCGAAGGCGGCCTTGAACTCTGACCAACAGGAAGAGAAGATTGAAATTCAGACAAGATGCATTTGCTGCAATGTTAGTTTTTTTTGGCCCCGTCTCTCTGGAAGCACAGCATAAAGTACATTTTTTTTTACTTCTGATGGTTCAAATCAACAGGTTATTCTGGAAAACTGACAAAATTTACACAACTGTACCAGACCTGAAATCATCTCCTCGGTCAGGAAGGAGCGGGCGTCAGTTTGGGCATCAGTAGGCTTGGAAGATCGTACGAAGCCGGAGAGAAGAGGGAAAGGAGTAAAAAACTTGTTATTATGTGTTTTGAGTGGTATCAAAGTAGTTATAACATTATTATACAGTAAGTTGAGTCATTGCATTTTGGCTTACTGCAAAGAGAAAGAAACAATAATTTTAAAAATTCTATAGTTTATATGGTGGTGATGCTGGTTAGAGTACCCAATCGATGTAGCCTCAGTCCTCTATGTGGCTGTCATGGGTTTGATACCCGGTCTGTTGACCTTTGCCACATGTCTTTCACTTCCCTCACAACCCACTTTCCTGTTGACTGACTGTGAAATAAAGGCATCTAGAGTAAAAAAAAATCCCAGCAAAAAGCAATAAAAAAGATATCAAAATTCTGCAAGCAGACACTTGAACCATTTTTAGAACGTAAGAAGCACGCTAATATTATCTTTGGAAATGGATCAAACTACAGTTGCACTATAAAAACAAGGGCAGTAAAAGAAAACCTAACAGTTTATACAGGCTCTAGATATTGTCCCAGAAAGATAGGCCAAACATCCAGAATCAGCCATGGGCTTGTCTATGGCTGCAAATAATTTCTTTTTATATTTCTTAAGGATACTTAACTACACATCAGTAAATTTATACATACATATATTGTACATAACCCTGCATATTTATACATTTTAATTCAAACTTGTGAGTCTCTAGAAATCAATGAACTTGTCTGTTTTATAATCATTCCCCCTCCTAAAGGAATGGATCAAATCAGTTCTATGCATAAAGCTATAGGAAGGTATGTGGTTTCAAAAACATATGCCTTTAGATTTTTCAGTGAGCTGAGTGAGTTGTAAAGATGCACCACAAAAAAGCCAGTGTTGGAACGATTAGTGACCAAGGAGCAGGATGTTTCTGGAAATAACTTTCTATAACAAGACGTCAACTCTAATCCTGCCGCAGTTGGCTCAGCTCGTCAGTGTTGGCTCTTCAAGTGGAACGCCATGCAACTTCAGACCTGCTATTCTTCATCTCCAGAGGGATATGTGAGCATGCTAGCTTTGTTTAAACATTCTAAAGCTTGGAGCTTACTTGAGTACCTTCTTAGCTTGTTTTACATTTTATTTGCATCAAATAGGTCGATAATATCAAACTGGGATCTGTTTGGTACTTGTACAGCTCCAGGAAAGATACTTTACAAATGTATAACTCACCTCAATTTAGTGTGAAAACTAAATTGCCAACTTTTCTAGCAGCCAGTGACTTATTCTTCGATTTTCCTGAAAGCATTTTAAAAAAAACTTTCAGATGATCATACGAGCCTAGCCATCAGTTCACTTTGAGCTATTTTTAAGGTGAGACTTGGATGAGGATTTGAAAGGGATTTTCTCAAGGTGACTGTCCAAAATTAGAAAGAGAGCACATCTTCTCTCTTTACTCAGCTGTGCGCTTTTATCTTCTCATGGCTCCCTCCTGTATAAATGATGATTTTATGTAGTTCAGCTACTACAGGAAACAAAAGCAGATTATATATAAAGAGCTATCAAGAGTTACAGAGACTTAACCTTTAAAGAGAAGTTGCAGGAATAGTTGTGCACTCAGAGGATCTTTGTTTGCAGCAAGTGTGCGCCTCAAATAAAACTCAAAAGAATTTCAGTAATCCCAAAATCTGAAAACCCAACTGGTGTGTAAATCCAGCCACTCTCCAGAAAAAAAAAAGACTTGACGTCCTAAAATTTGCTAAAACCAGTCTTCTTGAAATTATCATTTCCATCTTCTGGTTTCTTGTTTTAATGCCTTCAAGATAAATCCTTGAGGATAAAAATCTTTGCATATCTCCTTCTGTCTTCAGGTTCTTACCATGGTTCTTGGTTTGGCTGATCAAGCACTTGTAGAGACAACAGGCAACAATAAAGGAAACCTTTCCCTCCACGCAGTTCAGGTGGCACTGTGCCTTTCTTTCTCCCACTCCATAAGTACCCTCTGTTCCACATATCATTTTACTAAAAATGATCAGGATTGGGCCAGAGAAGCCCTCCTCATCAGAGCTGGCCAATCAAGTCCAACTTTAGATTGTGCCCTGCTACAATCTATTCCCCCCTTGTGTGTAACCCTCTACCACCTCTCCATTCTTAGATGGCAGATAAGCCCACTGACATTTATTTTAAAAAAAACAAAAAGAGGAAACACAGGGCAAGCTTCAGACAGCTGGAGCTTATTGTCAACTGAGCATCTCCTTAAAGTTGGACTCTAGATTTCATGTGCTGTGCAGGAACTGGAGGATGCGCCCACTCGTATAGATTTACCAAAATATGGAGGGATTATCACCTCTCTGGAGGCACAGATTCTTCACCCCTCAACCAATTCCAGCTCTGTTGACACGTCCATCTCCCTGTTTTGCTGTCCACACTGCTGCTGACTTACTCTTGTTTCTACAACCTCTGCAACCTGAGGAGTGTTGTGCTCTCATTCAGCTGCGCCACACATTTTATCTCAGTTTAGCAATTTTCCTTCTTTGCTTATTGACAAACAATAGAGAAGAATAAAAATCTTAGATAAAAATAAAAACCTTCTTCCATAAAAATACGGAATCGTCCCGTATTGGCTGTTAAATGTCATGACCTGTATTGAACCAATGCAAATCATACTAATAGAGTAACAGTATAGAAATATTGTGAAGAGAAACTGTTGATTTGTCGTACACTTAAAAAGTTTGTTAGGGCTCTCTGTGTAGGAAAAATGCTGATATATTTTATAAGTACTATGTTATGTGGTCAATATTATTTCACTATTATTTTATCAATGTGGTTTGGCAGTTCGGATAACCTGACTTCTTATCAAGCTATAAGAGTGAAGGAAAAACATGCTAACAAAAATGCAGCAGACACAGACCTGCAGCCCATAGTGGCTCTTTGGTTCACTTATACATTAAATGATGAACTATTGACCTGTTTTTTGTTTCATTCTTTCTTAAGTTCTCCCCATGAAAAAACACCACAACCCTAGCTCCCGTGGTAAATTTAGTCTAGGACCAGCCTCCAAACATGGCTCCTAAATCCTTATATATTTTTTGATATTTGTAAGGATGTCGGTTTTGTGTATTCATTAATTAATTTAGTTTCCATACTGTTGTGTCTTACCCCTTATTATTTCCACCTGTCTCTCGTTCCCCTGATTATTCCCTATGTATTTAACCTTGCCTGTGTCTTTGTTTCCTTGCTGGGTCCTTGTCATTGTTGTAGCTTACTGAGTCTGTGTCCAGTTCTCATAGCTCACCTGTTGTTCCTGGTGTTTTGTTCCTTGAAGAACTACGTTAAATACATACATTTTATCCTGGGTCTGATTACTATCTCAATCCTCATTCAAAAACAGTTTCATGGTCTTTAATACCAGAATTTGTACAGAACTTACTTTTGGCTGTCTGATGACATAAATTTAAAATAATAAAACTGATCAGTTTTTCAGTACTTGAGTACAGCCATAAAATAAAGAGATGGCAACACTAGTTCACAGGTGTGAATACTTTTGCATTGGACTGCAAAAAAAAAGGTAAAGGTACCTATCAGGGGTAGTGGGCACACTTTTGCTCATCTGCTAATGTGCTAATTTTTAGCTTAGCACTTTTGCTAACTTTGAAAAATGCTTAGTGCACTTCCATCCGTCCATCCATTATCATACATGCTTATCCCTGGTGGGGTCGTGAGGACCAAGTGGTCAACGGGTGAAGTCACTCTGGACAGGTCACCAGTCCATCGCGGGGCAACACAGGCACAGACACGACAAACAACCCATGCATGCACACACTCACACTAATCAAATATTTTGATCAACACATCTTTTTCCAGTCCCACCTTCTCTCTCACTCGTCTCCCCGCCTCTCCCAGAGGACTCCAGATTCCATTCCGTTCATCTTAGGTCACCCCCCTCTTTCCGAGTCAATCTGGTAATTGAGTGACAGCGACAGCTGAGGCTCTGCCTGGCCCAGGACTTCCCACAGTTCCCCTCCTTTACAGCAGGGTGAGAGAATGGGGTTAAATAAAGTTGTTAAATAAAGACTGAGAGAAAACTGTTTCTCTTGTTGCTGTCCTCACTGCCCTCTTTTCATCTTCCTGCAGTCTCCTTTATTTCCTCATATTCCTGGACATTACTTTGAGGAGCAGCTGCTCCCTGTAGACAAACACCACCTATACAAAGCTAAAGGTATGCAGCTTCTCCTCCCATTCAGCTCCATGATCTTCTGTTCTTATCATTTTTGCTCCTCTCATAAGCATTTTGCTCGACAAGTCTTTCCTTTGAGATTATACTATTATGTGAATTTGAATTGTAGCCCTCCAGTTCTAAGTTGCAAACAGCAGGGGACAGACTGCCCCTTTTTTAAAGAACAGCCTCAAACCTTCAGCTCTGGCTGGTTCGCCTAACAGTAACTATTTGCCAGATATCCCATAAGTTTTATGACGCTGTTTTCTTATTTGTTTTTTGTTTTATATGATCCACTTTTTCAGATGCTGAGGAATGAATGAGGAGTCTGTATTTCTTTAAAAACACTTCCAAGGTTTCAGCTTATAAATAATAATATAAAAAATAATAAACATGCTAAAGTCCCAGTTGGTAAATGAGTCACTAAATTAGTCAGCAAATCTGCTTTGGAGCTTAAACTGTTCATATGTGGGTTGAAGTGAGCTGGAAGTGTTGTCACACATCAGTTTTATAGGAGGGTGAAACCAGAAGGTGAGAAACATTTGTTGTACAAATTGGGATTAAAACGGAAAAGAATCAACTCCTCGCAGACAGACCTTGAACCCAAAACTTTCTTGGTCCCGGACAACAGAGCAAACAACTGTGCTGCCATGGAGATTTGGAGTCAGTCTGAAGTTAATCACACTCCTTCTGTGTCTGTCATCATCTCATGGTGACAGACAGGATGACGGACAGTATTATTTTTCATTGATTGTTATTTTCATTGATATCTTCATTGATATACTAATGCATCTCAGAAAATTAGAATATTGTGTAAAAGTGCAATATTTCTTGCCAGTCACCTCAGAACACGAAACTCATATTAGAATAATCACATGGTTGTTACTCAGCTTGCAGTGTCTTCCAAGAGTTTGTTTCTTGTAATTTTGATTATTATGATATACAGATAATGAAAAGTGTTTCAGAAAAGTAGAATACTGTGAAAAAGGTCATTAATGGAAACTCATGGTGTCACACCTTGAAGTTGCAAGAAATATTACACTTTTGCACAATATTAATTTTTTTTTTGATGTACTACTTCTGGTTTTCCTATTTTTTTTCTGTAATGTTCCCGTTTCATCAAGATTTCCTTTGCTCCTGTTGGGAACCGGTGTTTGGCTCTTTGTGGGGATTTTCTGTTGTCTGCTGCTTCCCTCTTCATCCACTAGATGGTGCCTAGAAGCTGCTCTACCTGGAGGGCGTGCCTGCTGACTGGCATAAGCACACCTGTGATTACCGGTAATCACCTCATCATCCACACTCATGCGTCGAAGTGATAGTCCGTTCCTCATATACTGAGGAACGCACTTCATGCGTCGAAGTGCTCGTCATGCGTCGAAGTGCTCGTCATGCGTCGAAGTGCTCGTAGTCCTGAGTGTTTGCCAGTAATGGTTCTCTGCGCCCATCTGTGCCAGTTCTCTAAGTTTCCTGATTCTACTTCTCCTTCAGGTGTTTCCTCGTGACGCCTTGGATTTTTACCCACTGGTTGTCCGAGTCCCTTTTCACCTCCGCAGAAAAATCAATTACAGTTCCTGGACTCTCAGCTGGCAGTCAGATCGTTCCTCGACTCTCTTCATCATCTGAACTTACCTGTCCGCCCTCCACCGCATCCTCCTCCATCAACCACCAAGACACTGTCTGTCAGAACCTCTCACCAGAACCTGGATCATTTCAAGGAACCCCTGAAGAAAGAGACCATAACCCTGGAGACCACAGTAACTTCCCCCTGGCGGAAACTCTTCTCCGTCAAAGTACAGACGACCCCAGCTCCAGGACAAGAACCACACAATTGCACATTTTATCATTGTTAAAATAAAACTTAATTTATCTGATTACTTGTTCTCCTGTTTGTGTTCTGCATGTGGGTTAAACAACTTGAACTCAACATGACAGCTCCAGTTAGATTGGATCCTACTATGGTCTACTGGTTTTATTTCTGTTCACATCTTGCCATATTCTGTTCATGCCCCTACTACACTGTAAAATCGAATTAGCTCACCTTACTTTAAAAAAAAGTGCAAACGCATTTGATGGGTATTTTCCTCGAACCTTCATTAAAAGAACCACAGACAACGTATATGAATTTTATGACAAAGCTTTTGCAAAAGAAGTCTCAGCAAACTGCTCCTCCGAGCCGTTCTTTGAGCGTTCTAAAGACCCTTGGTTACAGCTTGTCTTTTATTATCAAGCAAAAACAGGGAGGTTAGGTACGGAAGACAGCAGAGACAAAAAATACTACTGCACAAAGACAGTTTCTAAAATAGGGAGTATTCCGGTTGATAAGGAGGCACCTGTGGAAAGTAATTTAAGGTCTGGGAAACACACAGATAACTGTTTCACAGGAAGACGAACAGGCAGATGGGGCCTCCAGGTCAGTTTATACACACATAAGGAAGAGAACACTTTAAACTGAAAATCACAATAATCTATAGACTGAATGCTGATTAACTATTGATTAACATTAGACTGAATATGAACTAAAGTAATAACAAAATGATAATACCAAAAAATCTCTAACAGCATTACCTCAAAAAAAAAATTAAGTAAGCCTAGTAAGTATACCTAATTTATTTTAAAAGCATCACTAAATGAGGTAGTAAAAGTGATTTTAAAAAAAAAAGTTTATGTAACTTTAATAAACCAGTTTTCTTGATTGATGGCTTGTCCTTCATCTATTAATTCTTTTTTAAGGTTCTATTGGTGCTTCTGACCTTTATTTGAGTGAGGTCAGACAGAACCTAACTCAAGTAGGTCCTGTCTATTAATGAAAAAAGGA
>NW_015114426.1:50501-51616 GCF_001443285.1 Poecilia latipinna | reverse complement strand
ATTTAAAAAAAAAAAGTTTATGTAACTTTAATAAACCAGTTTTCTTGATTGATGGCTTGTCCTTCATCTATTAATTCTTTTTTAAGGTTCTATTGGTGCTTCTGACCTTTATTTGAGTGAGGTCAGACAGAACCTAACTCAAGTAGGTCCTGTCTATTAATGAAAAAAGGAAGATGACACGCAGTAAAGGTCATCAGGCTGGGACTCAAACCTGTGAAAGCCACACTACGGGTTAATGCCTCCTTATATGGGTTGTGCTTCACCCCTGGGCCACCACAGCACCCGTCTTTCCCACTTCACAGAATTACTAACCACATCAAATATTTGAAAGGCATAATATATACAAAAACATTCAGTCTGATATAATATACAAGTCTCACCCTTGACCATCACTGTTGTTTGCAGGTATCGCTTGTGCATCAGATTTATAGGAATACAAAAATAAATAAGAAAAAAAAAAACACACTACAAAGGTCCCGGTTTTTAATTTTTGCATGTAGAAAAAAAAACAACTATTATTTAATGGCCCAAAAACAAAAATTCGTTCTATTATCTGGTTAATTATTTTGTAGATCAATAAAAGTAAAAAAAATAATAAAATAAAATAAAAATAAAATAAAAATAACACCTTTGCATTGTCAAATGATTTTAAAATGATAAACATTTTGCACCTTCACATTCATATTTCTCAAGATGCTTCTTGCATCGATCACGAGTATGTCAGAAAAACTTCTGCGGAGAATAGAAGTAATTAGAGTGGGTGGGTTATCGGATCCGATAAAGCGGCGATGCTGAGGCACACAGACCAGGACGCGCAGGATCTCACAAGTGGTTACAGGTGACTGGACAGCACTTCGGTCCTTTGAATCTACTTTGATGAGAATGCCTAACTTTCCTGGGATGCAGGTAGCGGAGGCGCCGAACATCAGCTCTCGGTGTTTGTGGTCCACCCAGAACCAGACGGGTCACCTGGCCACAGCCGGACACCTGTTCAGTTCTATCATTCCTCACGAACCGGCAGTTCCCGCGCTCATTTGCGTTTTTGCTTTCCTGACTCTTTTCTCTTTATTGGCCAACCTGTTCACTTTGTACACCATCGAGCGGTCGGAGGACTT
>NW_015114426.1:33468-45209 GCF_001443285.1 Poecilia latipinna | reverse complement strand
CCTTAGCATCTTTACATTTCCAAAACATTATTTGTCATATTTGCATACATAAAGTTGAGAAATAATAAAAAAAGGGAAAATTAAAACCCATTTTGTCCCTATTCTCAAGAATCAGTGAAATTATATAAATATGTCAGTTATACATAAGTGAAAATTATATTTAATATTTTTCCCATTTCTTAAAATTGCATCTTAATTTATGTCATTATAATTTTTATACAAAGTATCATAAATAAATATGTATTTAACCTAATTGTTATTGCATTAGGGTAACACAATAATAATTAAGTTAAATACATATCTTACCAATGGTCTTTTTTCCTTAGTTGGAAAGCTAGCCCATGCTAGGCTAGTTAGCATCTCAACACAATACATAGATGAAAGATATTAATACCTCAACATTAATACCCAATTTGAAGGCTTTTCAAATTGGGGCATCATTGCCAGGATTAAGAAAATTAAAGACAACTACCTCATGTCTTATAAGATTTTCAGTATTTGTCATGGGTCACCATGGAAGTAAACATACCTCAGTATTTAGCTAAAAAATTGGAGAAAGTGGATGGATTTTTAAAAAAGATATAGAAAGATCTAATTGATTAGGTATAATGTTAATGCTGCTTCTAAAAAACATTGGTTATTGCAACTAAAATGATATCCATACCATTATTGCAAAACAGACTTCATATTGTACATGTATGGCACAAGTAACATAGAATTTATATATTGCAACATATAACTGCATAGTTATTTATTGATATTGTTTACTGTGCTCCATCTGCTCTTAACAGCCTGTAACCACTGACTACAACATTCATTAGTCTAGCTATCTTCTCTGGCAGAGCCTGTAGTTGGCTGCTTAACTGACATATGGGCATAGCTTGCAAAGTGGAGTTTTAAAACAGCCTTACAGAAACAGAGTAGTTTAGTCTGACTTAGTTTCTATCCTTTGGCCATCTGTCTTCTATGCAACCAGAAATATTTCGAAGTAGCCAAATGTATTGTATGCAGTACCCTTCTTTCAGCCAGCTGATTAGCAGTGCACATCATGAGGTCATCATATAGTCCATACAGCCAGTGGTAAAGCTGTATGCTTTTTATTATCATCTTATTAAAAGAATTTGAAAGCATCGGAACACTATGATGCACAGTGTGCAAAAGACATAAATATGTCTTTTACACATGTCTTTTGTATATTGTATATTGCACACACTCTGCTTTATACAATATACAAACTACATTTTTGTTCAGCATGTAATCAGGAGCTGTTAAAATCAGAGAAAGCAAAGAGACTGAAAATCATGTCTTTTCACATCAATGCTTAAGTGATTAAATATTTTATTCACAAGGTAAAAGTGAAGCATTTAATCCATCATTTTGTCCTGTTCTGTTTCTACACTCTTTGGGAACTTTGCCACATGCAAGTGATGTTGCTTTTGTGTTGTTTTAGTCAAGCAAGATAGTTTTATGCAAACCATGAATGTAAAATTGCGGTTTACAAGCATGCCAGGAATCTGCAGTTGTTGTGACTGAACTGTCTTAATTTATGTAACTTTTGTGTAAAAAAGAAAAAATAAATGTGACACATATTGTAAAGCTATTATTAATGGGTATCCAAACTGTCATGACTGTTATACAAATGTAAACCTCTATGGTTTCTTAGTTGCTTTAACAGATTAAAAATATTTATGCATTAGCACTGCTGGGGATGTTTATATGTGCTTTAATTAAAAATAAAATCTAAAATACTTAAGAAGTGGCTTAGTTTTCATTTGAGGAAAACATTATGGTCATTAATTATTTCTTAGTAAAATGCAGATAGACGAGCTGCATCTCAGAGCTCTATGAGAATCCATGGCTGCCATCTTCGCTGAGACTGAGGAGGGAAGAGGTCAAGGTTGTTTATATGGCACATTTCAGGAACAGTACTGTACAAATTGCTTTACATCATAAAAAGCATAACACAATATAAGAAAAAGTACAAAACAAATAAATATTGCATTATAAATTGCAGGATAAATAGAATAGAAAAAGTAATCAAAAGTTGTGACCCACACCAGAATTAATTAATTTTTAGTTATTAAAGACAGCTCTAAGCAAATGTGATTTTAGCCTTGATTTACAGGAACTGTGTTTCAGCAGTTTCAACAATTACATGAGATATTTTCATAATTCAGTCATGGTGCTATAGTGCTCATCATCTATTAGCCATCAGAGGAGACGTTGGCGTCCTCTCCAGATGTTGGAGTGACAGCTGTGGATGTATTCCATGAATTGATGGAATTAAAAACTCTTGGAATCATAAATTGAAGCCTTACAACATAAAACAATTGCAGATAACTTCATAGAACTTCATGTATTCCTTAGTTCATATGTTGTATTTCAAATCTTCTGCACTATTGTATAGTGTTGATTCAATTACGCAGGTGATATGCACATCTGTCTCCTGATCAAGGTGTCCACATTCCCAAAATATACACAAAACATCTCTCATCACTGACTCACACAAAGTGACTTTCTGAAGGAAACAAAAGATTTCAGCTGCATTGCCTTTGTATATCTGGAAGTAGTCGCAAAGATTCATCATCAAGATCATTCAAGGGGTTAATCCTGTTCTTGAGTAATTTGTTTTCTTGTCTTGGTAGTAGGGGTCATTCAACATCAACAATAGAGTCATTGTCACCATGTACCTTGAGGCAAACAGCCTTTAATCTGAAGTAAAATCAGGAAAACTGAGCACATCGCTCCAGTTTACTGTTCTTAAGTCCTTTACTGGCTCACTGTATCTCAGATGATGGACTTTAAAATTTTACAAGTTTATGTCACTGAACGGCCTATAGTACCACAATACATTAAGGATCTGTTGTTGCTGAATCAACTTTCTAGACCACTCAGGTATTCTGATTCTGGTCTGCATCCCCAAAACCAGAACCAAACATGGAGAAGCAGCATTCAGCTTCTATGCCTAACACACTGCCAGAAAACTGCAGAACAGCAGTAACGCCAAGTTCCTTTAAATCAAGACCAAAAACCCACCTGCTTAGTGGCCACTGGAAGAAAAAACTCAGAGACAAAAATAAATTCTTTTAAGATTTAATATTGGACCCTTTCAGCGATTGTATGAGATTTTGCAAGCATAATGGCAACACTTTTTTCAGCGATTCCTCCTGGGGCCTTTGGTTTGCAGCTGTGTTTGACGCCTGTGGAATAAGTGCCGTTATTAGTTTAATATAATAGTGTGAACAGGAACTGCTTAGGTTACTCCAAGTTTCCCATGATACCTCTGACTTCCTAAGAGACTTATACCTCATATAGCCACATCACAATGAAAGACACAAAGGCAGGTATGGCGACACCTAATGGCTTCCAATTACTTACCTCTATAATTGCAAAGATTGCTGAACAATTTCTCCCTTTAATTTGATCTCCAGCAAGTCCTGGCTACAGCCTCCTCCTAATTCAATGTGCCAAGAAAAGCTGTACATTTATCTGGTATGCCAATCAGATTTTCAAGAATTGTGGTGAGGTAGATGAGGTGAACCCAGGTTGAAGTGAAAGAAATAATGGTTTAATTAAAAATAACACACAAATCCAGGCAGCAGAGGCAAGGAGCTCAGACGCTGGTAGTAACTGGTTACAGTTTTCCAGGCAGCACAGGCAAGCAACGGCAAAAACTCTCACACTGGTAGCAACTGATAATAAAGATGACTTCAGACAGACAAAGATGACCAGGAACAAGAGACACAGATAGATTTAAATACACAGAGTGTAATCAGGGGAACGAGACACAGCTGGGGTCAATCAAGGGTTAGATGGACAACACACAGACTCAACTGACAGAAACCTAAATAAACACACAGAAAACTCAAATCCTCACAGCACCCCTCTCCCCCCTCAAGGGCGGCTCCAAGACACCCTAAAAAAAACAAAAAACAAAAAAAAAACAACCCAACCAGGGTGGGCGCTTGGGCTCTGGACGGGGTGCCAGAGTTCAGGGAAAAACACAAAATAACTCAGTCCAGAAAATAGGCTAAACGGGCAGGGCCTGTCGTGAACTGTCGATCAGGTAGCGAAGAGGCGGACCTACGATGGCGGGTCCGGGGGCATAACACCGGCAACGGCGCCGGAGGCGAACCCGTGGCTTCCATAAAGAAGAGGTAATAAAGAATTCACTATTCAACAACATTTTTACCAGTTCCATTCATTTTTGTAGATGAAATAATTATTAGTCATTTAACTCCAATAGAAACTTGAATAATTAGGCTTCCAATGCGAGGCTGGACTCTTTGCACCAACTGAGTCTCCCTGCGTTTAGATCCATCATGTTACGTGTTTCTTATTCCAGTGACTAAGAAACAGCCATCTGTGTCATGATCCGTGTTTCTGTATGTTTATTTTTGAGTTTTTCTGTGTGGTTCTGTTTCGTGTGTCTCTGTCTCTGCGTCTTCCCAGTTGATTGTTTCGTTCCCTTGATTACCCCGTGTGTTTTTAGTCTCACCTGTCGTCTGTGTTCTTCGTCGGGTCCCTGTCTAACGTAACGTCTTGTGAGTCAGTTTGTTTCCTCTCAGTAGTACTGTTGAGTCCTGAGGTAGTTTATTTCTTTGTTCAGTCCATATGTCAGTTGCTACCGGTATTAGCTACGTGCTTGTTTGCTGCTGTGCTGCCTGAGCCAAGACTGTGTTCGTCTCTTCATTAAACTCATCATCACCATAATCTGGATCTCTGCGTCTCTCCTCATCACTACCAACCCCACCTTATGACAGATTCTTTTTTTCAGATATACATATCAGTAAACTAATTGCCACTCACAACTCCTCACAAATTAGAAACTTTTCAGATGATTTGTCACTAGTGTGTAAATCTCCTGACGCGGAGTTAAAGTGAAACACTGAGACATATTTTACCGCTTCAGTGGATATGAATACAGTTAATCAGATTCTAAATTAGACCCAAGGAGGCTCAGCACCAGCGTAATGAGACTCGATCCTCAATGAAACATGTTCTCTGATTAAGCTGGGGTTGTTATGGTTCCATTCCACTTAGTGTGACCATACATAATGTCAGTGAAGTAGGAATATTTATCTTCTAGGTTTTTTTCTATTCAGTTCATATGACACACAATAGATTATTTTCCTGTGTGTCACATCACAACACTTACTAGTTACAGTCACACTTTTCAGTACAGACAATAAGTATTTTACCTCCTGTGGAGCCCTGTGTGACAGTGGACTGATCATTTTTGCAGAGTGGACTTTGCGAAGTGTCTGGGAGGCAGAAGGAGTTGCTCATTCAAGGCCATAATTGGCCTTGCTGTCAATTTGAAATAAAATTATTCAAGCCTCTCATAGACTTCCTACATAGAATAAATGATTTTTTTTTTCAACAAAGACAGCTTTGGTTATGCAGGAGCAGTCCAAGGTTATAATAGTTATGGGTTTTTCATTATAGTTTAGTTTTTCACAGCGACAATTTGTTTGTCTAATTTAATTAGTTTTGTGTTTTCTAGTTTTAATCAATTAAACAATCGGTCAAGTTTACGTGTATAGCACATTTCAGTAACAAGGCATTTCAAAGTGCTGAACATCATAAAAGCAGACACACAAAAAATATACAATTGTAGAACACACAGTCAACAATTGTCAAATGCCATCATTACACATCAGAATGTTGTTTCATTGATCGTTTTTCAAAAGCAACTTTAAACAGGTGGGTTTTTAGTAGAGACTTAAAGGCACTCAGTGTTTCAGCTGTTTTGCAGTTTTCTTGGAGTTTGATCCAGATTTGTGGATCATAAAAACTGAATGCTAGCTAGATATTGTTTGGTTTTTATTAGTCATAGTAGATGGCTTTTTCATATTTTGGTTAATTTGTGGGTGCAGAATTCAAAAGGGTCAAAGTGTTGTATTGTGATTATGCATACATCTTACTATTATGTCCGGCTGGATTCAGATGTGTTGCCAGGGAAACAGTCATGCAGGCTCTGACTTGTTGTCTACAGGTGCATGTGAGTTTCCAGTTATAAGTAATCTGTTCTATTCAGAAACACTCAGAGTGTAATTTGTATTTCTGCAGTTATAAGTTCAGCTGAACTAATGGTTCTGTTGCCAAGCTACCATCTTTAGACACAACGCTTCCACAAGTCTTTACTCAGGCAATTTGACCCCTCAGCCCTCTTCTGTAACACACCATCCATGATCCTAACTATGTTCATAAATAAAAAATATTCCTCATTATATATGGAGCCCAAAAATGGCTTTCCTCAAACAAGAATTGACTACAAATTCACGGCAAAAAAAATGAATCAATTTAATCAGGAATTAAAAGCGCATAAAGAGAAAAAACACACTAACCAATCACTGTTTGTTACAAGGTAAATGTGCATTAGCTCTAAACTGGGAAACATGTTCAGGGACGAAACTCTGATTTGTGGATAAATGAAATGTCCCAATCTCTGGTGCTACATTGTGAGGTTGAGGAGTTTTAGGAAATGTGGACCTCATTAATGGAATTTGTAAACTCACCTTAAATATCAGTGAACACATATTAATAGGTACCTCTACAGCCCTGCAGCCACCTCATAGTAAATCAGTCATTGGTTAAGGAAGTTTGAAGATGGCAGAACAGGATGTTTAGATTTACTTAACCATCTAATCTGCCCTGTCTTTGTTTTTGTTTTGTCTTTGTTGTTTGCTCACAGTTATTTCCATTATTGTTGTCTGTTAGAAATGAAAAAGGTTGAACACATTTATGAAACTAAACATAATAAAACAAATGAAGCATACATGTAGCTACATTCCATTAGAGCATACCTTCACAAACTACTGAGCCAAACAGCTTAAACAGGTTTTTCTACTATTCCAGTAAATCTTGGACTGCTGTTCTGTTTACATGTGTCATTTAAAGCTGAATTGCAGAAGTTTAGATTTTCCGCTTTTCCCAACTGACTAGTAGTGTTCATTATGTCTGTTCTGCATCAATAGCCGTCAAACTGACATAGTCTTTGCTTTAGTTGTTAAAGGAGAAGAAGGAAGTTGGCTGTATTTTGTCAGTAAATGATTATCAGCATCTGCCTCTGTGCAGAGGAATGAGGAAGTTCAAAAGCAGCAACAAAAAGAGGAAGATAGTC
This sequence comes from Poecilia latipinna, assembly GCF_001443285.1. Taxonomy (NCBI): domain Eukaryota; kingdom Metazoa; phylum Chordata; class Actinopteri; order Cyprinodontiformes; family Poeciliidae; genus Poecilia; species Poecilia latipinna. Next base: position 38,083 of record NW_015114426.1, on the reverse strand, counting down.
TCTCACTAACATACAGGTGGAACCTCTCATGGACTCAGCACCAGCTTTTGTGAGCTTAGAATCTTATAATTGCTATACTTTCTTTTTGCTATGTAATTTTCAACATTTTAAAAACTTTTGTCATCAACTTTAACCCTTGAATATCTTTTTGTTTCTGCTCAGGCTTTTCTAACATAGCAATGGCTGCAGCAGTCTTCCCAAATCAGACGGCTCTTCCACATTGTGTGGGCTCCCCAACTGAAATGAGAACTCAGGGTGGCTCAGCGAACAACCTGAAGTTTATTTGTGAGTTTAGGCCTGATGAAGACAACAGTGTAAACGGGGATTTTGAGTCTGTGACCGTCATCCTCCCTGCGCAGTGCAGCATCAGCCAGTTGAGGCTACGCATTTGCATGAAGGTAAATTCACTGTTGTGGCTGATTTTTGAGACTTTTTATGAAATACTTAATTACTTGTGGAATTTCTCAAACACCTACTTTTTGCTTTTACTTGAGTAAACATGACTTTAAATAGTGCCACTGTTACTTGAGTATGGTTTTTGGCTACTTACATCTGGTGTTGTGTTATGAACAGTGCTGAAATGTCTGTCTCCATCTCTTCAGGCACAAGAACAAAACTGCCATCCTGATCCATTTGCAATATTGGATCCTGAGAAATACATCCTGTTGTATGCCAGAGGGGACGACTGGTATGAAGCCCATGATGACTGTCAGATCATCCGGACATTAGATATCCCATGGTCACATGATGATTCTCCGTGTCTAGTGGCGCACATAGTAGCAAAGCCTCTGGTCGCCGGTGATTCAGAACAAAAGAAAAATCAACAGGAGTGTTTGAATTACTTGATTGGACATGATCTGGACAATGAGGCGTCAGACAGACTTGGTGAACTTACATTCACCCGCAGGAAGCTGGCATCTCCACGAAGGCTGGAGCTGAGGAATCGGGATAAGGTTCTGTATGCCACAGAGCCCTGGGTTACCCAGGCACCCATCCCTAATGAGCTTGAAGAATGGCTAAACAGGAAGCTTTGTCTCACCCTGCACTACATGAGCAAGATCAGCTTCAGCATACAGGTTGATTTGAAGGCAACTCCAGATGTTCTTCTTGAGGTTTTTAGAAGGGTTATGGCAGATCAAAGGGTCGAATATAACTCTTCTGAAGAGTTGGTTTTGAAGGTCTCAGGTAGGGAGGAGTTCTTGTCTGGTGAAAACTGTCTTTGTGATTTCCTCTGGGTTCGACAGTGCTTGAAAGCCAATCAGGATCTCCACCTTTCTGTTGTTCCTGTCTCACAACTTGCTGCAGACACTGTCAGATTTGTAGACTGGCCACTTGTTGATGGTTTCAGTGGTCAGTTCAGCTCCCATGATGATCTTAGTCTTCTAGGCAAAGATCTGGATGACATCTTCATGATTTCTTTGTGGGACTGCAACAGAAAGTTCAGAGTGAAACTGCTTGGCTTTGATATTCCACAACTGCCAAACAAGCCCCCTCAGTCTGTCTATGTTGAAGCATCCATACTTTATGGCGGCAAAGTCCTCTGCTCAGTATCCTCCCTTCCCAAGCTCTTTGGAGACGAAGTACTTTGGAACGAGTGGCTGGAATTTGACATTCTCCTCCGGGACCTGCCTCGTGGAGTCAAGCTGAGCTTTACCATTAATACCTGTGCTAGCGACGTCTCTCCAACAACCAAGGACCCAAAGCCAGGATTATCCAGAGACTCCAAGGTTTCACTCAACAAGCATACAGACACTCAGAAAGGAAAGACAAAGATCCTTTACTTCGTCAACCTCCTTCTCATAGATCACCGGTGAGTTTTAGAACCTTTTTTAGAACTTTAGTTAACTTTTAGAGTTAATTCAGTTGTGTGGACACCAACTTTAGCATTATATTGTATTTCTCTTAATAAATCTTTGGATTTTCCCGGATTTTGCATTAAAATGCTGCACGATGGTGACAGCAGTGGTAGGAGTTTGCGCCACAGTCAGTTGGTTGCTGGTTTGCTCCTGTCTCCGTCTCCCTCTGTGAAGACACTTCACTCGCCGTGCCTGCTGCTGGTGGTCATAAGTCTTGGTGGTGCCTGTATATGGCATCCTTGCCTCTGTGGCTACTCTCTAGTAGCTTGCCACCATCAGTGGTAGGCATCAAAATGAATCAGAAATGTTATTTTCCTTGTCAGTTTGGACTTGCATGTTGCAACTCACTAACATCAAAACTGTTGCAGGTTTTGCAATTTGTGAGGAAGACTCTGTAGGTATTAAAGTATGCAGTATTTTCCTATTAAAATATCACTTCAGGGCATAACATTATTGAATCACAGACTTGATTTACTATGTTAATCTATGTATATTGTATTTAAATTAGCCTTGCTACAGCTTTTCAGTGCATTTGGAAACTCTTAAGATTTCACCTTCCTTATTATGATAAAGAGAGCAGGTAAAAAGGTGTACTTTCTGAAGAGGTTCTAATTTAGTGTCTAAATTGTACATAACGAGAACTCTGAACACACTGTGCATGGCTGTAATATATTAGTCTGGGAAATGTGGGGCTACAATACTTTTCTATCAAAACAATGGAGCAAGTGGACCAACATTTATTTCCACACTCCTTCACCTCAGAGTTGGTTTCGTCCAACTTATCCAGTGCGATTTAGAAATAAAAGTTACACCACATCTGGATATTCTCACCAGTTAGACAGCCATTGCGATGAATATCTAAATCTGATTCAGTCATAACAGAGTTGCATTTCTGTCACTCACCTTAAATCTGATGCAGAGAAAACGTAGTAGTTTAAATGAAGCTGAACCCAACTGTAAACTGTAAAGAATCTTATTAAATCAACATATTTTAGAGACAGCATAAACTGTAAAAAAGGTTTCAGGATTATACTCTTGTTCAATATTTTATCTTCTTAAGCCATTGACTTGCTTAACCAGTTAAACAAGTGAGTGACTTCTTTTTCCCATTTATGAGAAGGAAGAAATGCACAAAATCAAATATAGAATGTTAGAGAAGGTTTTTCATATTTATATATTCAACAACGGTGGTGTTCTTACTTTGACCATTAAAAGACACAATGATAAATCTTGCTTATCTAAGGAGGCATACACTCGGCTGTACACCTTGATAGTATCCACTTGGACATCATCTCACCCTCAAAACTGTCCCGATTCTTTCTGGTATGGATTTATGTATATAGGATATATACATACATTTGCATGCACACCCATACACACACGCTAATTCTTTCAGGGCCATGACAGGTGTTGGTCCCCATCTCCAGTGGTCAGTGGGCGAGAGGCAGGGTTCACCCTGGACAGGTCACCAGTGTCATTTAAAAGGATGCAAAGATTATGTTCTTCACTTAATTCAAAGCGACATTATCCTGTTCTGTTTACAGTAATAACTTGACAAACGGATATTTTTAAAAACGTATAAATAAACGGCCTTGGCCGTTGCATATGTGACCTATGGAAGAGCCATTCCTGTTCGTACATGTTTGTAGGACTTAAGTCAGGAGTCAAAATCAAGTCAGAAGTCTTTATTTTTATGATTTAACTCTGAACTGATTGTCAAACTCAAGTCACTGTTTCTGAGTTATTTTGGTGCTGCTCCATTCTGTGAAGGTGAAGAAGGAGCTGAGCCGAAAGGCAAAAGTGTCAATTTATCGGCATATGTGTAAGTCCTGACCCACACACATGTTGTGGAGCAACTTTACATTCCTGTAAGACTGGAAATACAGTGACACCACCCAGAATGAGCAGGAGAACGTAGTTGGGAAGATGAAATTCTGAGTTTCAATGAGAATTTATTTTGTTGTCAAAATGTACTTAAATGGATGAGAACAGCACAGTTTATAAAAACTAGTGAACTGTGATGTCATTGTTCATTCCTACAGGTCTGTCCTGAGTCAGGGTCCCTACACCCTGCACATGTGGTCCTATCCTGACCTGGAGGACGGAGCCATCACCTACCAAGCTGATAAGCTGTCCTCCGCTACAAACCCACATATTGATGAATCCATGGCCATCAGTTTCCTTCTAGACCGCTACAGCTTCCCTGTGGTTCTCCCAAACACCTTCAGCCACAATGACGGGTCTGGCAGTCCAACCTCTGACCTTTTCCCTGACAAATCTACTTCCTCAACCCAGTGCACTTCACCCATCACTGATTCTCTTTCTCCACATGGGCAATTTCTTCTGCCTCCAAAGACTGAAAGGGTAAGTCTGAGGTCCCCATCACCCGTCTTTAACACCAAGAGGGATTACCTCAAGAGGTTTCGGGAGGAGAGTGTCCAGTATGGCTCCAACCTTCCCCACTTCTTGCGTAATATTAACTGGCTGGATCGCAGGGTGGTGGAGGATGTGCACTGGCTACTGGGACTCTGGGATCCTGGGGAACTGGATGTACATGTGGCGCTAGAGCTGCTAAGTATGGATTTCCCAGATGAGATTGTCAGGAAACTAGCAGTAAGGAGACTGGAGAGTCTACCCAATGATGACGTGCTCAAATATTTGCTACAGCTGGTACAGGTATGTTCGTGATCTTCATGTGAAAAAATGCATAGTTACAGTTGTGGTCAAAAGTGTACATACACTTGTAAAAAATCATAATG
>NW_015114426.1:21112-28764 GCF_001443285.1 Poecilia latipinna | reverse complement strand
ATATTCTATGCATGATATAATAATTCCTTAACAGCCTGTTGTGTTTTGAGTTATTTTGAGTTGTAGAACTTATTGAAGACTCAAGACAGCCATAACATTATGATTTTTTACAAGTGTATGTACACTTTTGACCACAACTGTACATGTATGGAAACACAGTTCTTTGCTTTCTTTAGAGTGGAATCTACTGAATGACAACCAGGAAGTGACCAAAACCTTTCTGCATTTGCAGACCCTGAAAGTGGAGCCTTACCACGACAGTTTTCTTGCTCGGTATCTTATTCAAAGAGCTCTGCGGGTGAGTCATGTGACTTCTCGTTTCACTTGATATATCAAATGAAACTGTGCAACAGTTTGTTGATTTATTGTTGCTGCACCTTTGAATTGTTTTCTGTTTACTCAATTAAACATTTAGTTAAAGTATTAAGTTTCAAGGATAAATATTGTGATGGGAAAAATAAATTTTGACTTAATGTTTAATTTTGGTCTATGCTTCAAATGAACCATTGTTACACCTTGGTTCTGTGGTTAGCCTCTCCGTTCAGGATTTTTCACTATGCTTTGTCTCATTGCCTTGTTAATGACCTCATTTTACATGAAATCATCTGTCAAACACATGACCTTCTGCTTTGTTCAATATTACTATAATTTCTGAACTATTATGGCACCTGAATATATAGACTCATTCAATAAGAATCAGAATATTATTGAAAAATGTATTTATTTCAGTAACTCCGTCACCAAGTTAAACACATTATTTAGATTTATTAGATAAAGGCTATGTTTTAAAACCTTTATTTCTTAGTAAAGATTGTTTTCTGCCAACGGCCACTTTAAAAAAAAAGAAAAAAAGATGGCTGCATTCACACCAGCCATGTGTCTGTTGTAATCAAACTCTAGTTTGTTTGCCTGAAAAGTCCGGCTCATTTTGGGATGTGTGAATATGAATGCAAATGGCAAGCGGACCTGAGACTGTTCCATAAACAGTAAATGAACTGCAGGACATTTCTGGGCAAATATAACCAAACCAAACACACCAGTGTAATGATAAAGGGAGAAATGGCTCATGATATCACAAAAGAGAAATTCTACAACTGCTAAAATCTGACACCACTCCATTTTGTTTCAAGAAGGAAGTTATGCTCAGCCACTTCAAGGTTTTCATGTTGTTTCCTTCAGTAGTTCTTGGTGCAGTGGCACCACAGGCGAGTGGCTGAACAGGTTTTTCAAAGGGTTTAGATTATCTGACACAGTGTGAAAGTGGAGCACACCATCTGAAAATGTCATAAATGATGCAATTTTGGTCCCCAATCAAACCGAGTCTCCTGGACTATCAGATGTGAGAACGCCTGATAGTGTCAGATGTTTGTTTTCTAAATGGACTGCCATAAACTGCAATTGTAAAACCGTGGAATAAGCCATGTGGAATGTGAGATGGAGGTCCATTTTCTTTTTCATCCGTATACATGCGAGTGGCTGACCTTGGGGTAAATCTGAGAGTCACTTCAATAAAAATGAGCAGCTGTCTTAAATGTTCTGTCATTGTTAATATTCTTTCTCACAAGAAAAGAGAAAAATTATTCACAATAGAATCTTTTTACATAATAGAACTTGAACGTTCTTGATGGATTTACCATAGTAATGGACATAATTTATTTTCTAAAGTCATTGTTTAGTAATTGCCTTCTAGACATTCTGTTAACACATGCATCTGTTCCAGAGCAGCAAGCTGCCAGAAGCTCTTCTATTCATAGACGTGGTCCTGCTGATGTTCTACTTACCCTCTTGAACCTAATTATACCCCTTTGTTTTTGCAATCACTTTATGCTGAAAAAATATGTATTTCCATGAGATATTCTGTTTAGCTCCAAAAGAACTTTGTCAGAAGCCTAGTCAAGATTTTGATTAGTTAATTTCACTGTATATTTCCATGGATTTATTTCTTAAGTTTTAGCTGTTGCTGTTGTGAGGTTTAAGAGAGAAAAAGAAGCAGACATCATCTGAACTGTGCAGTTTTGTGGCGCAGCAGGTGAATTTATATTTAACCGTACAACAATTACCAATTCTCATTAAAGCATAAATCATGATGTTGTCTTTTACATGGCAAGGATATACTGATGTACATAACAAAACACCAGAATGTGGATTTCTTTCATCACAAAGCCTTCACAATGTTAAGACTATTTTTTGAACATTTGCCAGGTTGGAATTGTTTTTCTTCTTTCTTGCTTTGCGTGCTACAAGTTAATTAAATTGGGTACATTTATTCAAAAGATGTCAACTTTCGAGATGGACATTAATTAACACTAGATCTTTTCTTTGTTTTGTCAAAATAGAATTTCTGGGTATTTCGTTTGCTTTCTCGGAATGATGAAATAGACATGTAGACAGCAGCTCAGTTAATCACATAATAGAGGATGCAGTGTTTACTCACTGAATGTTTTCTGTGAGCATTTTTATTGCGTAAATGAAAAGGAATAAATCAAACTCTGGACCTAAGGAGCAAATAAACTTTTTTGAGCTTTACTTTATGTCACGTTATTCCTTCATCAAAAACATATCTGCCTTAATTTATATGTACATGTTTGAGAAATATTTTAATTTTCCATGGCAACTATTCAGCTGTGCTAGCACCAGGGTAGACCTAGCACTGTCTTTGAGGCTCAGCTCCTCCTCTGAGCTGCAGCTCCAAACTCCTCGTATAAGGAACTTCTCAGTGCAACGCTGGTAAAAACATTCTTACAAGATTAGTAGAGGATTGATGCTGTGATGTCTTCTAGCTGGCTGCTGTGGTGTTAAAAAATGTAGTGGTTTAAAACTCCCGTGAGCGACATTTCTTTTAGATGATTTTAAAACCTTTTGATTGTGAAGTTTTTACTAAAACATTTACAGGGAAGCATAGGAAATTCACATGGGACTTTGTCAGGAATAACAAAAGCATATTTCTTCCCTCACCCATACATACAATACATCAGCATTGACAATTTTGACATGCACAACTGTTTCTCTGAGGATCTTACTCTTTTCTTTCTCTGCAGAGCAAGAGAATCGGCCACTTCTTCTTCTGGTATGTGCGCAGTGAGGTTGCAGGGTGCCCATACTTCCGCCAACGCATGGCAGTGATTCTGGAGGCCTATCTGCTGGGATGTGGCCAGGCTATGATCAACATCTTCACCCAGCAGGTGCAGGCTGTGGAGGCCCTGCAGGAAGTCGCGATGATTATCAAGAGATTGTACCCAGACAAAACAGATCTTCCTTCCTCAGGTTGGAGATCCAATTATGTAAATATTTCTTGTGGTGTCTGAAAGCTTTTATGCCTCTTTGCTAACCTGACCTTTAAGATAAATAGAGAGTGTGAATCCTCAGAAAAGCATCTCAAAATATAAATCATAATACATTACAAAGATGCTTTGAACATCTGTGTAATTTCAATTCTGCTTTAAACCCCAACACAGGTTTCTCTAATTTGTCTGTTGTGTTCTTTGCTCTTGATGCTGTTAGTTCTCTAATGTTCTCCAAACAAACCTCTGAAGCCTTCAGAGATCAACTAGTTTTAGACGCAATAGATGTATAGAATACTTGTAAAAGATTTGGTTATTATTTCCATAATTTTTCATCCACTTGACAACTACACACTGCACTGTGTTGGATATGTGTGTTGATCCCATAAAATCTCAATAAAACACCATGTAAACACAGAAATAACTCTGCAAAGTTCTATATTGGAAAACTGAATAACAATGGCACCTTGGTCTGTCTAGTCTCAGATTTAATACCATGCTCTTGGATAAAAGAAAGCTTGTGAGAACAGCCTTTCAGGCCTTTCAGCCAGATGGTTATAGAAAGAAAAAGAGGGTAATATATAATGATTATAGCTCCTATTTAGTGACCTGAAAGTCAGATTTAATGGGCTTGGGTTGAAGCAAAAGCACTTTTCAGTTTCTTACTGAAGACAATGACCTGCTAACGGAATGTGAAGAAGTTGCAATCATCGTGTCCTAAAAGACATTTAAAAGGTTACTAACGTTGACAGGCTAAATGGAAGAACTTGAGGATGGATTGATGGACTTCAGTGTAACCACAACCCAGGTTGCATATGTTACAGAATGAGGCAAGGGAGCAGATCCAAAACAACTGTTGGAGATACAAAGCCAAGGCAGAAGTACAAGCACACATGGTAGTGGAACAAAGAAATGCAGGATGTGATTCAAGAGAAGAAACAAGGTCTGGAGGAAGAGCCAGCTCTGCCATGACCTGGACCAATGCCACATGCTGAAATCTGCAGCAAACTGGCTGGTGGCTGCCAAGAGACTGAGCCATAACTTCCCTAACCTGTATGGCCAATTGGATACACCAGTGGGAGCAAGCAACATTTACTATTGTGCCACCCAATACATTGGGCACACTAGGCAAATCAAGGGGTGATGGAGGGAGGTCCTGTGAGAATCACCAGCAATCCTACACCATCAGCATTCCCACCCCCAGAGGGACAGCATCAGCTCCCAGCCAATAAGTCTCCTGTATCACACCATTAAAATTTACAAATGGATTCTTGACTGCTGCAACACGAATACCAGCCCCAACCAGTGTAACTTCATCAGAGAGTGTGGCACTGTTGACTCCACCTGTGTACTGATGGAGAGGCATTGGGGCAAAGGGCAAGACAGTCCACATGGTTATCATGTACCTGGAAAAAGTCTTCAACTGAGATGCCCTAGAAAAATGTCTTGGACATATTTCATTTTTTCCCCCTAGACTCTAGGACATTAAACCAAGTGTCTTAGTAAACTTGGTCTAATCTGCCAAGACACCTAAAAGTGTGGTTTAATACCCAGTAGGAGCATCACCTTCTTTTGACGTCGTGGTCAGTGCCCTTCAGGGGTCCACAGTCTCGCTTCTGCTGTTCATCTTCTGTATGGAAACAGCAAAAGCAGACTTGCAATGAACACCCTCATAGACTCTTCTCTACACTTATGATGTAACTGCTGGTCTGACCCAGAGCGACCGGCAATGGACGATTTCACTGAAACATGAAGTAACCAAATTAAATAAAATGGGCTGAAACTGAACAGTCAAAACTGAATGCAGCCCCCAAACTGGTGGCCCAAACAAGATTGATGAACAGAAAATAGTAAAGACCACGAAGCTCAAGTGTTTACTCGCACTGACCAGATTCGACCATGCCTTGAAAGTACAATGTGAGACGAAGACTCAAGATGGTTAGATTTAAAAAAAAAAAGTTGCAAGTATTATAACAGCACAAATGAAATTCTTGCTGAAAAATGTTGCACAAATGCTTGACACCAATTTTGTTGAATTTGAAGAAAGTAGGGGCCAACTTCAATGATAAACTTTACACTTGAGATTATGCTTAATTTTAGAACCTGGAACCGAACAGAACCCTTTTGTGAACTTCTGATATACAAAATAACTTTTATCTTGACTTTTGTCTCATCTCAAAATGTCTCTTTTTGTAAAGTTAACAAATGCACAACTCTTTTAAACGAGCGTCTGGTATAATTGTGGATCAGACACACTTTGTGGGATTGTATATAGCTGTGCGTTAATTCCCTTTTCTAGCCATCTGTTGTTCTTCTCTTTAATATTAATTAGGAAACAAAATCCCGCTTCCACACTGTTGGACCAGGCTTGTCTGTTAAGATGAAAACCTCTGCACACCTGCTGCTCACCTGACACTTTGTAAAAGTAAAAGTTTTTCACACCACTGATTTGCCAAACACAGTCAGCATGTGTCAAACTTACACTAACAGGCTGAATGTTTCAACATTAAGGTTTTTTTCTTAAACAAATCTGTGTTGTTGCTTTTTCTCAGCTCCACTCAAGCTGCAGGAGCTCCTCAGAAGCAGTAATCTCCCAAATGAATTCCTGTTGCCCTTTGACCCCCGCATCAAAGTGGGAACGATTCTGGTAGGTCTTGTTACAGTGGGTTTCTTTGTGTTAGAAAATGAGGTGCGCATGGCTCACATGATGTGCTGAATAAACAAGTTTTAGTCCTGTGGTTTTATTTTTTTGACTTTACCAAAAGATATTTGGACTTTTGCATAATAATCAGTCTTAACAGCCTAGTTTGAATTGAATTGAAATGTGTCTGTTTTGGACCTTTTGAACAATAATCAATGCAGGGAATTCAATAGAAGACGGTGAGATCTACACTGATATAAACAACAAGGAAATATTTAAAATGTAAACACAATAAATCAAAAGCCAAACACCCCTGGATTGTATTTAAAGGATCGAGAGTCTGGGTCCTCTACCAGATCATGGTAAAGTGGTGATTTGTGTGATATATAGATGTTGTTTAGAAATTAGCTCTAAAAAGCTTTTCCAAGTCGTCCAAATCCAGAATTCTTCTATTCAGTTCTCCACTGTGCTTCTTCTGACAATGTGAGTTTTAATCAATCTAATAAGAAGTGTCAAACAAATCCCGTATATTCAGGCAAACCTTTCTTAAAGGATGGGAAGACAAAAAAGAATAAATGAAGCCAAACAACTAATAATTTGCTAAGTAAAGGAATCATCATTTTACATTTTCAAATCATGCCTCAGAGAAGGTCAGTAAGGATTTATGGGTTAAGAACTTGGCTGGGTCAGGCGTCTTGCAGTGGTTGAAGTGAAGCAGATTCTAAACTGGAGTCCAAAGAAAAAAAACAAATTGGATTTTTCTGAATCCTTCTGCTGCAGCTGGACAAATGCAAAGTGATGGCCTCAAAGAAGAAGCCTCTGTGGTTGGAGTTCTCACCAATGCCATCGCCCACCTCCAGCACACCCGTTGGGATTATCTTCAAAGAGGGGGACGACCTCCGACAGGACATGCTGGTCATCCAGGTCACACAGATCATCTGCTGCTTTTATTTTCTTAAAGAATATTGTTTTACTTTTGTTTGAATTATCATGGATTTGTTTGCCTTCGTGTTTAGACCTTGGTGGTGATGGAGTCCATCTGGCAGGAACAATCTCTGGACCTCAACCTGATTCCATATGGATGCATCTCCACAGGACACAACATAGGTATATTTCTTTAGACGATTTTATTTAAAAGGAATGCTTGCCGTTACTCTATGAGGCACACAGGAATGTTGATTGCTTATTTAGGGAGAGAGAAGTAAGATTAAAATTGATGTCCAACTCAGGGTCAGAACAGGATGAAGTACACCTAACAAACAAGTCAGTCAAGTTATGTCCATTCAAAGGCAACTTCCTTTTTCAAGGTTTCAAGATAAAAAAGGAATTTTTGTTTTTAAATTCAATATTTATTTGACACAAATGAGCTTTTTCAAAGTGTTTCTAAATCCTCTCTTTCCAAAGGGATGATTGAAATAGTAAGGAATGCAGCGACCATTGCTGCAGTGCAGAGAAGCCACGGCGGAACGACTGCAGCCTTCAGAAATGACGCTCTGTTTGAGTGGCTCCGGTCCAAGTGTCCACTCCAGGAAATAGTGAGTGAAACGGAAGCGGAGATATTTTTCGTTACAGATTTGAAAACGTAGTGAAACTTTTTGTTGTTGATGCAATCAAAACTTTTTCTACTAAGTAAAACCTGGCTTAGGTTTAAATTGATTAAACTAGTACAAAATTAGAAAACTATAAGGGCGTTTCTATGCCTTTATTCTGTCTGAGTCCAGTAGACTCAG
>NW_015114426.1:13423-15861 GCF_001443285.1 Poecilia latipinna | reverse complement strand
GTCTCGATACACTCTGGTCTTGGTCTTGTCTTGGTCTCGGGTTGGGTGGTCTTGAACACAACACTGAGACTCAGACACACTGTTTTACTTTTATTGTAAAATAAAACAAGTCTAAATTTGTGCATTTTTTGCCCTTTTTTTTTTTTTATATATATTTCCTTTATTTAACCAGGTGAACTCCGTTGAGATCCAAATCTCATTTTCAAGAGGGACCTGGGCAGAAGTGTGCAATACACAGCAACCTAGTTGAAAAATGAAATTAATTAATACATATGCACAAGTATAAAATAATTTAAAAACAGTGACACTGTTTAAAAGAATCTCGTTGCCTGTTTTTTTAAGAATTGCTCGAAATAAGTCCAGTGAAATCAATTCTGACATCTTGATTTCAGACTGGAGCTGATTCCAGGCTGAAGGAGTCATCACACTGAATGCGTTTCCCTTTTTCAGTTCAGAAACGTGGAACATGCAAAAGAAAAATGTTGTTAGAGCGTAAAGAACGGGAATTAACAGATCTATATAAAAGAGAGTTTAAGTATGCTGGAGCCAAGCTGAGTAGAGATTTATAAATCAGGATCATCAGGCGATTGTTTCTCCGTACGCTTAAAGGAGGCCATTCAGCTTTTGCATACTTCTAATTAAAACCAATGATCTTCGTAGTATAGGTCTATTACGTAAAAATAGAATGAAATGTATAGAACAGTGAAATTTCAAGGGATGTGAATACTTTTGCAATACCAGTTAAACAAACTGGTAATTTTTGAGTCTCCACCCACACTCCAAATATTAAATGCAGATCCATGGATGAAATCTTAAAAAAAAAAAAAAAAGCAGTTTCAAGTCAGTCAATTATGGGACCTTTTGTTTCCATCTGTCCAGTCCAACACAGGCCTTTCCAAATCAGCAACTTCATTGTCCTAAATCCTCTTTCCAGCTGAAATGATGCTTCTTATCGTCCTTTTGGAAGACCCATTTGTGCCCACAATTTGTCATTTTCTCCATAGTATGCAAACATCTGAACTCAATTTTATCATCCAATTAATTTATGAATGGCTTCTTTTATAACATGGTCTTGGACTCCTTAAGAGCCAGCTGAGCTTTGGAATACTGAATAATGGCAGCAATGCCAGGGATGCTCTGGAGCCACAAGTGGCTCTTTCAACACAAAGGCTCTTCAACTTAAATTTAATAAGAAATGCTTACTAATGTTTTTTTTTTAATATATATAATAAATCGATTTCTTTTGACAGAATAACATTAAAAATAGCAGTGACACTGTTTTAGATCTATCTTGTCATTATGTTTTTCTCTCATTTTCCATGAATTGAAACATCTCACAGTAAGAACCTTATTTCCTGCAAATAATTTTTTCCCCTTCATTTTAAAACCTAAAAACAGAAATATAACTGGGTTATTTATTTATTTTTTTTAAAATCATGAAGTAGATATTTGTCAAAAAATGTTAAGTTGTCTTTCTAAAATGAAATAAATTAAGAAAAAGGTAGAGTAACACTTGTGGTTCTAAACCAATCATACTTTGCTGGACTAAAGGCAAATATGGCTCCAAGGATTGCTTAGTATGCTGGCGTCGGCAGTAGAGGATTAGATTTTGCAGATACCTATTTAATTTAATTCCTAAAGAATCACCACATAGAAATTGAATTTGTTACCAGAAAAGAATTGAAGATTCGAGGACCTGCTGCTTCATGTACTCTCATACTGCTGTTCTTTGTGTGACTGCAGCACTACAAGACAGTGGAGAGGTTCGTGAAGTCCTGTGCAGGATACTGCGTGGCCACCTACGTCCTGGGAATAGGAGACAGACACAACGACAACATCATGATCACAGACCAAGGTAAGCAGCACGTTCTGTTGGATGTTTGTGCAGTAATAAAATAAAATTAAAAAAAAATTTTATTAAATGTTTATTTAAACTAATTTTAAGAAAGTGATAGAGTAATAACACTTAAGAGGAATGAAGCTCTGGGATGGATAAAACCAAACTCGGATTTTCCTTTGTCCTTCCTCTGCACAGGAAACTTGTTCCACATCGACTTTGGTCACATCCTGGGTAACAGGAAGCACTTTCTTGGAGTGAGCAGGGAGCGGGCACCGTTTGTCCTCACACCTGACTTCTTATATGTGATGGGCAGGCTCAGAGGTCGAAACAGCCTCTATTTTCAGCGGTTCCGGGTACGAAGCTGTGTGATGAAGCTGTGTCACTCTGTGTGTGGTTGTGTGCTTTAGCTTAGACTGGAAAAATGTTTGAATTTAAAGAAGTGAGAAGTGGAGTCATCCTTTACTTTTGAGTAGCAAATAATAAAGATTTATTTTTGTTTCTTTATTTACTTTTAGTTCAATACAATTCACTTCTTTTGAAATATGAGAAAGATCGAAATGTACTAATTCATAGATTTTTATTCATCTAATAAAAATAA
>NW_015114426.1:7129-7954 GCF_001443285.1 Poecilia latipinna | reverse complement strand
AGCTGCTGCCCGGCTCCCTCTGGTGGACAAGTGTGGAAATTGTGGAAGTGAGAACCCAACACAGAGCCCAAAATCCAGCCTCCCATTAAATACTAATTCAAGATATATTTGCTTTGACGATATCTAGAATTTAATTTGCCCTAGTCAAAACTGTATATCTCCTACATAAAAATACATATGATATCTTGAATTATGGTGTCATTCAAGATATCTTTTAATAGAATAACTCGTCAAAACTAAGAATGAGATATCTTGAATTTACTTTGTGACTTAATTGTAGATATCTGAGATTCACATAGTCAATAATTCAATGTAGATATCTTGAATTGAAGAATCCACACAATTCAATGGTAAACCTGACAGTCGGAATTTAATTAGAAATATATTTCGTCTCTTCAAAATATAATGGAGATATCTTAATTTACTAATACGTCTAGTCATAAACCAATTTCAGATATCTGGAATGTAAGTGCGGTAAAACCCAATTTATGTTAAAACGGCCTGCCATACATTCACGTCTTTGGGCCTTGGACCAGGCCGCGTGAGGCGAACCTGAAAGCTGATTGGTTCAAAGAACTGTCGCTTGCTGAACGGAGGCCTGCTGAAGGCCCTGGGCAGATTAGATGGACCCTGGCAACGAGCAGCGACTGAAATCTAATATAACAAAACAAAAATATCATACAGGAAGCAGCGCAGTCAAAAGAAACATTACAAAAACAAACAAAAAAAGAGAGAGAGACAGAGAGAGAGAGCGAGAGAGAGAGAGAGACAGACACAGAGAGAGAGAAAAAGACTAAGAGAAAGTGACAAACAGAGAGATAAAGT
>NW_015114426.1:0-1184 GCF_001443285.1 Poecilia latipinna | reverse complement strand
TATTTTATTAAAATTTTGTGCTTTATCCATAGGAGCTGTTTTGTCCCTATTCTCAAGAATCACTGATTTATTAAATAGATAACTGTAGATAGGTTCAACAGATTTTAATTGAGGTAAACAAGATTGTTTAATTGCGTATGTAATAAATTATGCTGCAACTATATTTTTATTTTATATATTTAAATTTTAAATTATTATTATTAAATTAAGTATGGATATAAATACATTTTTATTATTGTGGTTTGTTATGCCACCTTTTGTCTCTTTACAGATTTTAGAGTCTGCTTGTCTATCCCGCGTCAGGAAAGTTGGGATGCACAATGTTCCTGAGTCACATCATCCCACGCGGCCGCTCCTGGTCGCCTCTGTGCCCCACGCGCCAGCGGAGGAACTTGAGCAGCGCCTTCCTGAGCTCCACGCTCCGCAGTCCGTACACCAGAGGGTTGATGCAGGGTTTGACCAGCAGCATGACTAGCAGGGACACGTGGAACCCCGCCGCGGTCGCTGAGGGGCCGGCAAGGCAGTCCGCCCGAGACCCGGCGGACAGCTCGATGACGCCGGTACCCTTGAATTCCCACAGCGCGTCCGACGTAACCTTGATGAGCAGCGGCAGCAGCTGCAGGAACAGCATCCCGCAGTAGAAAAGGACTGTCCTTCGCGCCGCGGTGTTGCTCTCGTTGAACGGCACAACAGCGTTGCTGGCGTTGCGGTACATCCTGAAGTATGAGAAGGCGTGTGCCAGCAGGCAGAGCAGCAGCGTGAGGGAACCGGCCACTTTTCGGAATATAGCAGGAGCGCGCGGGGAGCCCACGTGCTGCTCCATGATGTCCGGTTCACACAGCAGCCCCACGGTGACGTCCGGGATATTCTCCTGCCTTCCCTTACTCAGCACCAGACTCAAGCTGACGACGCCGATGGCAACAGAGTACAACCAGATGAGGACGATGACTTTCCTCACGCGCTCCCGGGTGACCGTCACTGTGTATTGGAGGGCGTAGCACACGAACAGGTACCGTTCTAGCGCCATGCAGGTGATGGTGGTGAGGCTGGAGAAGATGGTGGCTCCACCGACGACGTACTGAAAGTAGCAATAAATGCCGAACGCCATGGTTTGGTGCTGCGCGAGCGAGTGGATGATCGCGGGAGCGAAGGTGACGGTCTGGAGCAGGTCGCTGAAGATCAGG
>NW_015114425.1:120744-135217 GCF_001443285.1 Poecilia latipinna | reverse complement strand
GTTAACATTATGTATAACATGTTATCAGACTAATTGTAGGAGGGAAAATAAGCAATTACTCATTTAAATTTTGGGGGGAATTATTTTACATCATAATAATAGTTAGCCAGTATAAAGTTCAGTTTCATTTTAGAGTCTGACATGCGGTATTTAATGATTCTGTTGCAATACGTACTGCTCGCTGCAGCCATTTTAACACGAATCCAATATAGAGGTTTTCATTAAATGTATTTTTTGTTCATTTTAATTCAGCCAATGATCCAGCCATCGACCACAATCTTAGTTACTCATGTGGCCCCTAGGGAAAACGAATTGCCGCCCCCTGATATATATTCAGGACACGGAGAGGAAGTTACAGTGAAAAGCTGATTTTGATTGAACATAAGCTGGATGATTGCTGGACAGATTTCAGAGCTAAAATAACAAAAAAATGTAACTAACGTAACAGCAGGCTCCCAGTGTCTTACTGTTCTTCATTTATTTTTTCTCCTGTGATTGGATATTTTTTTTCTTCAGGGTGGAAGCACAATGAACTGTGGATGGATGGCTGAAGGAATTAGACATTACATTTATCCGTTACTTCCTTTGATCAGACAATTGCATGGGACTTTTCACAGCCTCCTTGTGGGTGGCTAATTTGGAGCTTCTGTGCTGCTAAGAGAGATAGCACGGTCCTCCAATAACGGGATGAATATGCCGTCGTTTGCGTCCTTTCACATTGTTTGACATTTGTGGAGGATTTTAACCCTGGTTAAGGAAAGGGCATTTTTATGTCTCCTTCCCACATCACTGCCATAAGCGCCGCCTTTGACTTAAAGATTCCCTCACTCGTCTTGCTCTCTGTGCGCTGACGATGACTCACACTCCAACACGCCCTGCAGAAATCCTCTCTCATGCTCTCAACACACGGTGGGAGAGAGAGAGATGGGAAGGAAGAGAAAAGAGGGATGCCACTTTCATGTGGCTCTAGCATGCAGAGCACCAGTTCTTCTGTGCATGTGTCCAGATCCACCTGTTTTGCACATTTAGGGAGCCAGCTATCGCTCATCAGTGAACCCTGTGGTTTCCCCACGAGGAGGGAAGTCAGTTGAGCTGCTAAACTCGAGTGAATTTCGTATTTTATAAGTGCAAGTAATTTGGTTCAGTTTCATTAATGCTTTTCCACTTACCTCGAAAAGGAAAAGTAAAAACGAACGCTAGCGTTATTTTAGCAGCAGGAGCCGAGTGCACTGAGTGTTTTAGTAAACGCTGCTTCTGTAAAGAGGTGAGTGAAAACGCTGCCATTTATAGGTTTTCCCCCCCTGATCTTCTCACCTTAGGCTGCTCTCCAGCATGTGAGTTAATACTGTGCGACATTTTTAGTGATGCTGAGGTCCAACCCTGCACGTGCTTGCACCGCCTGAGGTCAGCTGGCTTTGGGCTTCTGGCTCTCTGGAAACAGAAAAAGACCAAGGAGACGGAGCGTGATTAATTGTTGTATATGTGCAGCCGAAACACACAACGGGCCCGTCTGCCGCCATTTCCCAGAACACCGCCCCACAGGCTGACAATTACATAACGGGGGCCGTCCGAGCTCCTCAATCGCCTTTGTTCGTTTTATTGCATGCTAATGAGGCTGCATGGTCTGGTTAGTTGGATGTCGAGTGGGATCACGGTCATTGAACGGTTTCAGATTCTAACCGTGCAGTAGGTCACTCCTGTCTCTCACTTTCACTCATGTGCCTTACAGTTGTGAGGTCTGGTTGTGGTTAAAAGCAAAAAAAACAAAAAAAAAAAAACAAGCTGGGTCTCTAGGCTGGTTTAGATTTAGGTACCACTCTGTGTGTGTGTGTGTGTTTTTTTATTTTCTATTTTAGAAATTGCTGTTTTTTGTGGTCTGTTTCAAAACATGGCCGTCTCATTTTCTCTGCGTGTGTGTTTTCATTTAAATAACTCCCTCTACCCAGAGGGCTTGAGTGGTCTCTTTGTGCTGAAGCCCTGTTTGCTTTGCTTGAGATTGCATGGAGAACCATTATACAACCGCGTTCATCAGCCGCCGGGCTGCCAGCCATGAATGAGGGAATCCGTACAACCACTCTCCTCCTCGTCTTACCTTTATCTAACGCGTCCATCTCATTCTCCGTTTCACCCTGACCTTCTTTTTTTTTCTAGTGCATATTTTAAAAGATAATTGTGGTCTTTCCCCGACTAGATTGCATCAGCAACTCTGTAGGAGAGTTTGTTGGATTTACGGTGTGTAACTAGGTCAGAGCAAAGTTGACTCTGGTTGAGTGTGAAGGCGTAGAGGCCAGTGGAAGAAGAACCAGAGATTTGTCCTTCGTTGTCAGTGGTCTTACTGTAGGCTGTTGCTCTTGGTAAAGCTGAGCAGAAGGTTATATTTTCACAAGACTCTCTGGCCTCTGAGTACACACACTCAGCAGTGCTGTTTGTTTGTGCTTCTGTTCTGCTGGTGAGACTGGTTTACCAAAGAGTTTATTGGAGGTTTAATTCTCAGCGTCTGCTAACATGGTGGCAATCAGATATGCAAATCATTGGCACGTCTCATTCCTGTCTCATTTACAGTGATAACAAAGATGATGTTTGCATCCTCATTAGTTTACTTAATTTTCCCTCCATGCCCATAAAGTCAAGAATGAAGCTGTGGATTTGTAGCTAGCTAGCGTTTGATCGTAAAGCGATATCCTAAGCTTTGAGCTTCTCATAGAGCACCGTTCAGTCCATCATCTGAAAATGGAAAACGTCATGGCACGACTGCAGATCTCTCGGGGAGGTCGGCCACCTAAGGCGACAAGCCAAGCAAGAAGAGCAGCAGAGAATTGGTTTATGTTTAAGAATTTTCATTTTAATACATATGATGGGAATATTGATGCTTTGAAGTCCATGTCCACAACAAATTGAGACTTTTGTGGCAAGACTTCGTTTGCAGACATGTTTTTAGTGAGTCTGATCAAGCTTGAACTTTTTTTTTTTTTTTGCAAAGATAATGGGCAGAAACTGTAATCTCTAGATGTGCAAAGCAAAGCAGGACCATGAATCATTTTGCTTCTTTCTCCTCATTGTGCACTACTTGTCAATGATCCATTGTAAGAAATCGCAGTGTAGCTCATTAAAATGCGTGCTTGCAATGTCTCCAAATATAGACCTATTCAATTGATACGAGTACTTTTGAATTCGAAGGAGTAGCATTTAATTTCTTGAAGTAAATAAATATTTGCCTCATTTTAATGACAGTTTCCTTTTGTTCTGCAGAAAAGAAAAATGTCAATTTTTGCGAAACGTTGAGCAGTGCTGGATTTGTTGGATGTATTGGACAGCGAGGCAAAATGCTCCTCGCGTGTCTGCACAACTGACTCTACTAGAGAGAAACACTGCCCTTGATTGGCTTCAGGCTGGCCTACACAGGAGAAACGTAGCCAGGCGAATGAATGTCAATGTCAATAAGGCTGATCAAGAGGTACTGGAACACAGAGACGGGCTTGTTGTGGCTGCTTGAAGTGGGAAAAGTGAGAAGAGTGAGTCACCTAATGAGCCAAAGACGGCGCAGCGTCTGTGTTAGTTGGCAAAACTGCAACAGTAAACAAGCATTATTCATCTGTGCCTGCAAAATGACATGAAATTATCATATGCGAAGCGTTCACTAGAGATTATCAACTGAAGATGCTTGGCGACAGCTAATGCCTTTTTTTATTTTTATTTTTTGCTTTCAGACCGAGACTTTGATCCTTGTCTGACATTTTAGATGTAGGATTTTGATTGATAATGTGTGTCTCTCACTAACCTGGAACCATATTTGTGCATCAGGACTTTATTATCTTCAAAGTAGTGAGAGTGCAGAGGACGATACATGCAAAGAGTAAGTAAAACCAATTGAAAGCGGAGCACTGTTTTAGGAGAAGAGTACCGCAGAGAGCAGGACTTTGATTACACATGATTTTACACATGGTCCATGAAAAATAGAAATGCATGGCAGAAATAGCATGTCATCAATATTTCAGAGACCTCTTAAAAAAATCTCTTGAATCATGTTTTTAGAGGAGCTTGTTTCCTTTCAAGAGAGAGCTCACCCTTAGTGCAAGCACAGCAAAAAAAGAGAGGCATTTTGTTTCGACACTTTGATGTCACAAATACGTCGGAAATAGACAAAAACATGAACACCTGAAGGAGTAAATGTAAATCAACCAGAGTAAAAGTTGGTTCCTTGCCTTTGTATTGGCATTTTTTGTGCTCTCAGTGAGAAATGTTTGTGTATAATATTCAGACAAAAATGCTTTGGGTAGCAATAATGCATATTAATATTTTTTCTATATTTTTACATACACACATTGCTTGTTTTGTGTTTAAATATGAATTTATTTGGATGGCACACTGAGTGAGAGATTCTTTTTGTTCAAACTAGTGCTTTTCTTTAAAAACTGTAAACATGTGGCATGGTCATTTTAAACTGTAAATGAATAAAATAAACAAGCAAAAAAAAAAAAAAAAAAAAAACACCCCCAGCTTGTTTTTTAAAAGGTAACCTTTTGTCATCAATTGTCATATTTTTTAATGTGTTTCTTGGGATTTCACTTGCTGGTCCAGTTTGAAAATTAGCTTTTTTAAAAACAAATAAAGTAATAATTTATTAAATATGTCATTAATCATAAAAATTCAAACTTATAATAGTTGATGCAGATAATTAAAAAGTGTGAAATAATTTTGTCTGTCAAACTCACCCATCAAATTTGACGGTTTGGCTAACACTGGATTTATTGAACTTCTCTACCATGATTTAATTGCCATGTAGTCGGGATGACGACCTCCATCTCCAGCGTTGTTTGCTAATTGTAAAATCTCTAGCTCACAGAAAACCTCATCAAAATCTTCCATTACTAGTAGTGCCATGTATTCAAAAATGCAGGCTAAACTAGTGGAGTCAAACAAATTACTGTTAGCCTGGCCCCCAACGCCACCTCTAGCTCCGCCCCTGGGCGAGTTTGACAGAAAAAATTATTTCAATGTGAAATAAACATGGATGCTGCAGGAACAGCAACCATGAAATAATTAAAAGCATATTTAATCAATTTTCTGCATCAGCTATTACGGCTATTATAAGTTTATGTTTTAATAATTTAATGACATATTTATTAAATTAATAAATATGAAAATGTATAACAAGCCTTTAATTAAACATTTATTTATTTCATGGTCTTTTAATTAATAATTTAATCATGTATTTACTTAATTAAATTTGTCCCTTTTAATCTTCCGTAAAAAAAATTAACTCAGCTTTGCATTCTTTTAAATGTTTTTTTTTTTTTTCCAACTTAGTTTTATATTTTTTCGGGAATATAACTGCTTAGATTATGTTCTGCATCAGAACTCCTCACCCTTGTACAAATGAAGCAAACAGAGTTTTTCCAGAACAGTTCAAGCGGCTTCTGATTTGATGGTGATGGAGTCGAGTGATTGACTGGTTCCTAGGTTGTTTTTCTGCTGTTTATCCTCTTCCTGGAGTGAAGAAATCAAAGTCCTGACAGACCCGCTCTGATCCTTGGATGGGGACCAGCAAACATATTGACAGCTGAGTCTTGTGAAGGAACAGCCATCTATCGCAGCCCCTTGTTTATATGCTAACACCGGACCGAGTCTGACAGCGAGTTGTTTTATTTTCTTTTCAAACAAAACCTCGTTAATGAATGTGGCTGACTGATGGCAACGTAACAGGCAATGATGTGTCATCTAGAAATTACGCGACATCACAGCATTTAGCAAATTCACAAGTTTATTAGAAATTTTTTTTTTTTTTTTTTGCACTCGTCACTTTTGCCATCCTCCCTCCTGTTAGAGCAACTCTGCTTTCCTGTTTCACAAACAAATCCACGTAGTTTAGATTCCACCTTTTATTTTTCCAGATAGGTTGTGTTGCCATTTCATGGTTGCATACGTCTCTGCTTCGGGTTAAGAAGTTGGTTGAAGCCAAATTCAGTTTTTTCTTCTCACTTCATTCTTATCCTCACCTTTACATTTTGCACCTACTCATCAAGGAGTCAGATATAACATCCTCACTTCTGTGTTTACTTTGTTTTAACCTTTCACCTGTCACAAGGACACCGGTGTCCTCATGGACCGTTTTCTGACATGTAAGTGTTTTTTGGGGTGGCACAGTTCTGCTATACTTTTTTTAAATTGTCTTTTCGCATGCTATCCTCTTTACATAGATTTGCATTTAGCTGCTGTTATTTTTCTAATTTGGAACTGTGAAATTCTTGCATCGACGTTTTAGCATCTTTTGAACCCTCGTTTTTTCTGAAAAGTAGCATGTTAGGAATTAGCTCTTGTCCTGTAGGCAGACAGCTGGAGATAAATTTCTATTGACAAAAACATCCAGCATAAATCCTTTGCTGGTCTTGCATTTAATCCAGTTGTTAAAGGACACCACACAGCTTTAGCGCAGCCAAACCTGCCGGAAAACTGAGGCACAGAAAGACTAGTCGGGGAAACGGAGCCTTTACTTTCATCACTTTTACAGTTAAAACATTAAAATACAAGAAGGGGGATATAAACCTCACTGATTTGACTTTTTTTTTTTTTTTTTTTTTGGTAAATTGTTGTAGCTGAAATTAAGTATGTCTTGGTTTATATTCATAAAATTAGTTTTTGATATTTTCTGCAAATTTTATAACTGTCCTATTATTTTTTTTATCGAACTTCATCTTTGTTTTTTTGTTTTATTATCGATCTATCTGTGGTGATGTGATTGTTGTGAAGCACTTTGGCCAGATGAGGCTGTTGTAAATATGCTATATAAATAAACTTTGACTTTGACTTGACTTCCTGCCCCTAATGAAACGGTAACGAAAGAACTTCATTCACATAAACAACGGGAACCATTCTCTAGCACCTTAACTTCTGCGCTTTTCGCCATTATTCTTTATCAACCCCCTTACCTGTTTATTGTTCATAAACTTTACCCACACTAAACCTTTCCACCTGTATTACTTTAGAGCGAAAGGTTGCAGACAGCAGGTCCTGTGTTCACCACTTTTGGCTGACCAGTAATCGAGGATTTTTGCAAACTGGCCATGATGGTTAGTTGGAAGGCAAAACGTCTGTTTCTCATGTGACCGTGCCAGACTCTCGTGGTGAGAGAACCTTACTCTTTATCTCCTCCTGAGCACCACCTGTCTCTCATTACTGGACACAGGATCTCCGTACCCGCAGCCATGAGACTCTGTCTGGCTTCACCGATGCCAACAACGCCGGCTCTGATGCCTCGTTATTAACAATTCAAATGGGCCTGTACAACAGGGCTCATTCTTATTCCTTTCTCTTGCATTAAAGAGTCGTAGTTGGACACTAATGGTTTGAGGCTGACAGCAGCCTTCGGCGGACGTTCAAAACGGGTTTGAGAAAGGATGTCAAAGCCCGGCACCTCTTGCTGAATGCAAGGATCCGTTGAATCATTTGAAACGCCGAGCTTCTGCTCTGGTCTTTGATAAATATTTGCCTTTCACAAACCGTTATTCTGAAAAGGAAGTTTGCGCTCATTAAAAAAAAAAAAAAAAAAAGGACGTAGAATTTATGTGTTAATTAGATGTAGTGAAGGAGAGGAAACTGGATGATCACCAGCTGTTAAGAGATGCTTAATGAATTGAAAAGCACTGAAGACCTGTTCCCTGCACCCAGTGTGGCTCCTCCCTGCAGGATGGAGCAGCATATGTCTGTGGCATTGGCACAGGATCAAAGCGGGAGACGAGCCGCCACCTCAGCTGGTAGCGGCCCCCTTTCGCTCAGAACAGCCTGAATTATCTCTGCGTGGAGCGCCGAGACGGTCGGATTGGTAGAAACCAGTCAGTTTTGTACAGTTGAGCTTTCAACCGGGGAAAAACTAATAATCAGTTTTGCTGCATCAACGCTGTAATAATCTCACATCACCACCAACGGTGAGTCTCAGTGTGAGTCTCAATGGTTGTTTCATGCATTTCCATAGCAGATTAAATACTTGCAAATACATATTTCACTCCATAACAAAAACAACACTCTTGAGCACTGAGGGGTTAATTCCAGTCAAGGAATTAAAACCGAACGTACCTCATAATTATCCATCTAAGTCTACCTTGACGTTTAATAGGTCAGCGATTGTTTATTACTAGGGACACCAGGATAACACTGGATCAGTACAAATAGGACAGCATGTAATATTTTGTGTTATAATCAGCTTATCTGGTCGTAGCCCAAGTGTGTAGACAAACAGCCAGCCTGGTTTGTGGAGAATTAATGTGATCAGGTTTGTGAGGTTCTCTCTTTTTTTTCTTTACTCACGGGAAGACTTGCCCTAACAGAGGAAGTCAGGAGATACGAACAGTCAAATTAGTCACGAGGGTTTTATTATTGAGAGGTGAGCGAAATCGGGGCTGGTTACAGCGTAATAAATTATGTCTATCTTTTTATTTTAGGATATGAACTAAATATTACAATAAGAAAAAAAAATGCAACCCTTTTATCTGTTTCAAAAAGCTTAAATGTGAAGCTCTATCACTTTGATTTAGTGATAATTGTTTACTTGCTTACCAGTGTGATACACACAGTATATGCAAATTAAATAAAGTCTATTTCTGCTAGTCGTCTTTTTGCATGTTTGGTTCCAATTCAAACTTTTCTGTTGATCTCTTCAGTCAAATAGTCTGTCAATAAAATCCCACCAAGCATTATGTTTGCTAGAGAAATGCTCCAGTTTCCAATATGAGCTTTTTTTTTTAAAAAAAAAAGTATATTCACCTTTGTTGGTTTTTATGGCCAAATGGATAAAAATGTTTCACTTAGAGAGAAATACTCCAAGAATCGCTGCTGAACGTTTATGTAGGCCGAGCGATGGGTCAGGGCAAAGCATGTTGAATGAGCAGCTAGGCAAGTTTATTTGTAGAGCACATTTCACCAACAAGGCAATTCATGGTGCTTTACCTGACAAGATGAAAAAATAGGACAACAAACAAACAAGAAGCAAGAATAAGCAGGCGTGTCCAGTATCCGTACAGAAACATCAGACAGCTGAAAATATTCGGTGTTAATGTTTAGATTTTTTTTCTCAGATTTTCTCTCTGTCCTGCTTTTTCATCACTTTTTAAAGTTGCA
Source organism: Poecilia latipinna (assembly GCF_001443285.1). NCBI lineage: Eukaryota > Metazoa > Chordata > Actinopteri > Cyprinodontiformes > Poeciliidae > Poecilia > Poecilia latipinna. Next base: position 126,106 of record NW_015114425.1, on the reverse strand, counting down.
GAACATGATGTTTCACTGCAGACTTTGTCTGATTTAGATATTCCAAGATTTCAAAAATTTATATTTTTTAATTTTTTTTTTTTTTTTTTTTTTTTTTTTTTGCACAATAATTATACAAATGTTGGCAAAAAATAATGCGAAAAATAGCAAGTAGGTGCTCGGTTGAAATTTCAACATGGTGTCTTCCAGCACAGAGTTTACGTGCCTTTCCGGTGCGTGCGTGTCTTTTCTCCGGGTTCTCTGGTTTCCTCGCAAAAACATTAGTTGAGTTGGTCACTGGTTTAAGTGTTGTGCGTGCTTGGTTGTTTGTCCCGTGTCTCTGTGACGTCCTGTAAAGGACAGGTGTAGCCCACCGACCGCCCATCGACAACTAGAGACAGGAACCAAGGACAAGTTGGTGTAGGCTCTAGATAGAAACACAAAATCACCCTTTTCTGGTAGTGCACCCTAACACCGAGTCACGTCTGAAAAGGTAATAAAATTTAAACACAACATCTCAAAAGAAAATTGCTTGTTGAGTTTCATTGGTATATTCCCATTTTCCTCTGTGTCTCTGAAACGGTACACCTAAAAAAATCCTTTTGTCAGGATTCCCTCTTGCATTATTTCCACTTGTTGTTGACTTTGAGCATATGCCAAATTTACAAGCCCTTTACTGGCGTTATTAATTACAAATTCCATAATCTGGTGCTTTTGGATGTAAGGTTTAACATCAGACCACTGATCTTACATCCATCGCCATTTCAGTTTCAGTTTATTTGTAAGGCCTCTTTATCTAAGTCTGTCCAACCTCCTTGACATGTTTACCCTCCCTGGAGAAATATTATATATGCATATATATAATATGTATATAAAAGAAGTGAACATCTTCAATTTCATTCTATTTTATGTTTTTCATAATGACAATTGAACACCTGCTGGTAACCAAAAGAGCCCAGTTGTTTCTATGAAACTGTGCAGGATGTACAAAGTGCTACAAATCACCAGCATACCCGAGGTGCAAAACATCAAAATCTAAAGTTTACAGCATGACACAAAAATCACAACTTTCCCCCCCAACACGTTTTATGGTGAGCCGTGCTGCATGGTTTATGAGTTGCTTCTGCTTCTTCTCCAGACCACAGTCAGAATAAAAAAGATGCATATTTATGAGAACTGTCTTGTGTTACAAGCTGTTTACTGCTCTGCCGTGAGAGAGGAAGGTTACCATGTGAACTGAATTACAGTCAGTGGAAGGCTTGCCAGCAAATCCAGCTGGGGATGAGTAAGCCTCTGTGTCTGAGTGGGCAACGGCGTTGGGCTTCATGCGTTTGCTCAGTTGCGGCAGTAATCATCGTGTTCTCAGCGGCCCTTAAGTCAGCGAAATGGCTTGGGCTATGCATGAATATAAAACCTGTTTATTCTCTGTAACGAGGTTTTCTCTGTGTAACGCGGCGGCGTCAGACTCGGCTCCATCGCTGGGAATTGAATGAATGTCACATCACCACACCTATTTTTACATGCAGCTCTGTCGTGGATTGTTGTTTCATTTCCACCCAGGTTCAAGTCTCATCTGGCGTCTTTGTGCTCATGAAGTGAGATTATCAGGTTTACAGTCGTTCTTCTCCTTCTTTTTCAAATTAACCTTGCCTGGCTGGTGTTAGTACAGTTCATTATCCTACCTTACCCTCCTTTGCTCTGCAGATATCACTATATTTTAATCAATCAGTTTATAATTGAACTTTGAGGCAGCTGTAGACTGTAGTTTCACATTCTGCTTTTGAAATCAATATCCTGATTTGTCCCTCCATGGCTTATTTCACTTCATGTTTTTTTTCCTTTCATCTTTCCAGTGTTATCCACGCGACATTAAAGCAACAAACGTCACGCGGTTTTATTAGGATTTCATGGACAAACTAATGATTGATTTTGAAGCGGAAGGAAAAGTATTCATGTTAGCAATGAAGCGATCAGAATTTTGTTCCAATTCCCCCCAATTATGTTTTCTCTTTGAAATATAGCAAGATATGTGGGCAGCATTTGAACTTTTTTTTTTTTTTTTGGAGGCTTGGTGCCACGAAAAGAAATTAATTATTTACATTAGCAGCAGAGGAAATGCCAAGCCATTGGTGCAAGAGAGTAATTGGTGTAAGACAGGGTTTATCTAAAATTTTTAAAAGAAGATAAATGTTTGGTGGTGATTGCTGCTCTTAGTGTTTGCTTAAACAGCATCTTCTGTATGTTCTCTAGAGAACGTGGGCTCTTACCTTAACTCCGAGATTTCCTAAAAGCTGCCAAACTTTTCCAGTCCTGCATGTTCCTTGACACTCAGGAGTGGAAAGAAAGCTCACATGGACAAAACAGAGCAACTCGGCAGCAAAACGTTCGGTCGCCATGTTATGTGCTCACCGACTCGCTTGAATGAAAATGTCTCAGAAACTAGGTGTCTCTTGTGCCGGGCTCTGCTTTTCTTTGACTACCGGCAACAAACTGTTGCTCTTAAGTCTGACCATTGTCTAGAGATCAGCCTAAAAAAATGTCAACCAGCAAATGTTTGTGCCGACTCACTTTCAGGCAAAAAAAATAAAAAATAAATCGTGCAGTGTTTCTCCAGCTTAAGTCTTCTTAGTCAGTGATTGTATCCACACTGAACAGTGTTGTCAGCATGATGAGGAAGAGCGTGAATATGATATTTTTGAGTTTACCACCGTGCAGTCTGCATCGATGCGTTTTTCTTGTCACTCACATGTCCATCCTAATATTTAGCAAGTATTTATTTTAGTCTAGTTCGTACTTTTGAACGCAAGTTGATTCACTGTCACCGTTTTCTGATCCGTCATCAGGATTTTCGTCCGTAACGTCTGTTACTCGTTTAGTCCTGTGCGCCTTTGTGTCTTTAGTAATGCGGATGTCGAATGCGTGGGAGTTGGGAGTCTTCTAATTTTCTGAAAATATGTTAATAACCATTCAGTCTGCATTTCGTTGTGCTCAGATTCACATGCACAGACGGGCAAATATTTTACACTTGCAGACAGCTGATATGTACTGTATTAGCGCCGTGCAGGATCCTGTGTCTGCACACAGCTAAGACCTAAGCTGCACTGATTATGTAACTCACGCTGCCATTTCCAATGATTTGAACTTGCAAGCACTTACAACGCTGGACTAGATTACTGTGTGTCTGGGCCAGGAGTGTGTGCACAGCATAGACGTATGCTAAGAGGAACTGCCGTCTAGGTGTTTTTTTTTTTTATTAAAGGGAGAACATCCTGGAAAAAAAAGCGTGACACTGCATTTGTCTCGTCCTTCCTGCAGCCTCTTTTAATGGCTTGGTCAGCTTGTAGAAGCTTAACCACAGACAAGATGCATAAATAAAATATAATGGAAGGATGTTTACCTTGGAGGATTTAGAGAGGTAGAAATTATCTTCATAGCATATGCTTCGGCTAGAGGTAGCAATTTGTAAAGCTATCAGGTTTTTTTTTTTTTTTTAGGTAATCCTTAGTTAGGTCATAGCAAGATGAATGGCTGGGGCGGCCATATTTCATGCATGGATATTAAGAACACTGACTTGAAATGGGAAATATTTTTGAATAAAGACTACATTTAAGTTAAAAGTCATCCAGTAGACGATCTGAATCGATGTGTATTGTTTGCTCCTCATTTGTACTCAATGTAATTGGTGTAGTTCAAAAGCCTGTTTGATGAGCCAGTATTTTGTGAGCTTCTAGAGTTTAATATGCGTGCTTTCTTTTTTTCATACTTTTGATTGCATTTGTTAAGTAGTATGACAAATGTTACAGCAGGCTTTGCTGCTGTAAATTCATATCAGTGGTCATTCAATATTATTTATTTTATTATTTATATTAATTATTTATTTTCTTAATGAAAATGAAATGTAAAATGCATTTAAAATCTTTATCTATGTAAATGTCCTAGCTGGTCACTGCGGCATGTTCATAGAAAATGTGGACAGAATAGTGGTGCGTTCAAATACATGCATTTTAATTAAATATGCGACAGTTCCATGTTGAAAGTTGTGTGGATGCTCTATTAATGGCTATGCATGTGACGCATTTATTTAGCACTAAAGAGTCCTGCTTTCTAGTTTTATTGAAAATGCACAAGTTATATCCTGTTTGTGAAGAACGGTCTATTTTTTCTTTCTTTTTTATTTTTTTGTCAAAATCCATTTCTTTCTGTTTCTGTCTAACCCATAGGCGGGCTTATTACAGCATCCATGAGTACCTGTCATCCATATTCAATGCAATAAGCAGCGAGCGAGCAGGAGAGAGAGCGAGAGAGCATAATGAGGTTACCCGTGCTCATTAGAGATTATACACACAGCTTTCCCAACTCAGAAAGATCAAAAGGCTGATCACTGAGAGTAGGATGGGGAAAGCCTCTTGTGTCAATTATTCATTGCAGAAATAATAGCAACCCATCAAAAACTCATCCTATCAGGATGTTGCTGTGGAGTGAAACCATCAGCAGCAGAAACGGTTAAACAGCTCCAGTATTTTCTCCAGTAAATCCACCGTGGGGTTTTCTGAGGAACTGTCCATGGTGCCGATCACAAAGTCAGCCGCATTTTTAGCTCGGGCTCCTCTTAGATATGTTTAAGTTATTACATGAACATGCTAGCAGCAATGTCCCCACTGCAGTAATAATTGAAAATCATTATGTTCAGTTATTGAATGACCATCCATACTCTGGCTGTCCAATTTGAAGGGGCTTTACTATATTTTTGACAAAATACGATGAAATATGAAATGGATAAAATATGTTTCTAAATATGAGACATGTATGTCAGCTACATACAGTCGGTGAGCACTTAACGTGCCACTGTTTTGGTTACATAATCATTGTTCCTGCAGTGGCAGATTTGCATACATTAATCAAATGAACACATGACCAAATGCTTTGTGTTTGATTTTGTTGCAGTATTGAAATACAATTAAAACGTAACATGGCAATGTGGACAGTTAAACAGGATTAAAGTGGGGGGGGGAAAAACACAAGATGCATCATCAAGAATGACAGGGAAAAACATTCTGCATTGTCATTACATTACAATATCATCTAAGGTGCTATTAAATAATTCAAACTGTGTTTTGGAAGAGCATAAAGAGACCAACTAAAGTAGACCAGGGAACAAATCAAGGAAATAAAACAAAAATGATAATGAAGAAAACCGTGGCCGTACTTTAACAAGATCAACCAAACCTGCACAAGAAAAGGCAAGATTGTGGATATCCAGAGGAAAAATATTACAGAAAACATAAAAAAAAAAAAAAACCTTAAGCAATAGACTAAAATCTCAGAACCAAACTGCAAAAGTCCAGAAGTATAGATTTCTGTGAATGCCCCTCTCATGGATACA